>NW_007247307.1:102299-130970 GCF_000164805.1 Carlito syrichta | reverse complement strand
CTCTCATTCTTTCTTTTGTGGCTATTGTGAATGGGATTATGCTTCTAATTTGGTTCTCTGCCTGCTTATTGTTGGTGTGTAGGAATTCAACTGTCTTTTGCATGTTTATTTTGTACCCTGAGACTTCGCCAAAGTCCTTTATCAGTGCAAGGTTTTTGACAGATTCTCCTGGATTTTCAAGGTGTAGGATCATGTCATCAGCAAAGAGGGATAGTTTGACTTGCTCTTTTCCTATCTGGATACCCCTGATTTCCTTCTCTTGTCTAACTGCCTGAGCTAGGACTTCCAACACAATGTTGAACAAGAGGAGTGAGGGGGGGCAGCCTTGTCTTGTTCCATTTTTCAGGGGAAATGTTTCCAGTTTCTGTCCATTTAGCAATATGTTAGCTGTGAGTTTATCATAGATGGCACTTACTATTTTGAGGTATGTTCCTTCCATACCTAGGTGTTTGAGGGTTTTTATCAAGAAGGGATGCTAGATTTTTATCAAAAGCTTTTTCTGCATCTAATGATATAATCATGTGGTTCTTGTTTTTACATCTGTTGATGTATTTAATTAAATTTACGGTCTTGCAAATGTTGAACCAGCCTGCCTTCCTGGGGATGAAGCCCATTTGGTCATGGTGGATGATTTTTGAGATGTGTTTTTACATTCGATTTGCTAGAATCTTGTTGAGGATTTTTGCATCTATGTTCATAAGGGTTATTGGCCTGTAGTTCTCTTTTTTTGTTGGCTCTTTATCCGGTTTGGGTATCAGTGTGATGTTAGCTTCGTAAACTGATTTAGGGAGAATTCTATCTTTCTCAATTGCCTGAAATACTTTCAACAGGATTGGTATAAGCTCCTCCCTGTATGTTTTTTAGAATTCTGCTGGAAAGTCATCCAGTCCAGGACTTTTTTTTGTAGGTAGTTTTCGTATGACAATTTCCTGGGTTGTTATTGGTCTATTTAGTGTCTCAATGTCTTCTTGTTTCAACCTGGGGAGGTTGTGTGATGTCAGAAAGTCCTCCATTTCATTCAGGTTATCAAGTTGGTTTCGATATAGGTGTACATAGTAATCTCTGATAATCTTTTGTATTTCTTCGGGGTCAGCTGTGATTTGATCTTTTGTATTTCTGATAGTGTTTATTTGGGCTTTTCCTCTCTTTTTCTTGGTCATTCTGGCTAGGGATCCATCAATCTTGTTTATTATCTCTAAGAAACAGCTTCTTGTTTTGTTGATGTTTTCTATGATATTTTTGTCTTCTATGTCCTATATTTGCACTCTTATCTTGGTGACCTGGATTCTTCAGATGAGGTTGGGGTTTTGGCGGTCTTCTCTTTCCAGTTCCCTTAGGTGATTTGTTAGGCTCTCCACTTGTGATCTTTCCATTTTCTTGATTTGCACCCCAGAGGATTTGGTAAGGTGTTGCTTCATTGTTATTTGCTTCCAGAAATCTTTTAATTTCTTCTTTGATTTCAGTGTGGACCCAGTAGTTGTTCAACATCATCTTCTTTAGTCTCCATGTCTTTTTGGCCTTGGGGAAATTTTGTTGGTGTTGATATTTATTTTTATTCCACTGTGGTCTGAGAAGGTGCATGGCAACATTTCAACCTTATGGAATTTGTTTATGTTTGATTTATGGCCAAGGATGTGGTTGATCTTGGAGTACGTTCCATGTGGTGATGAGTAGAATGTATATTCTGTGGAATACTCTGTGGGTATCTATGAAGTTCATTTGGTCAAGTGTCAAGTCTAGGTTCTGGATTTCCTTGTTGATTTTTTGCCTTGATAATCTCTCTGGGGTTGTTAATGGGGTATTCAAGTCCCCTGATATAATAGTGTTAGAGTCAATATCTTTTTTTAGTTTATTTAGTAGTTGCTTTATAGAAAATATCTTTTAAGAGAAATTTCACCACATCTACTGTTTGGGTACCCAATGATATGGCTGATATAGAAAAAGGAAAAATGCCTGATTCTCTTATCAGATTTTAAAATAAAGATTTGATTTACCTGAATTCTTCAAGGCTTTCTACTTAGTTGTTTTCTGTATGTACATATGTAGTATTTTTTGCAGGGAGGAAGGATCAGTATGAACTCATGGATTTGAACATACTTGATGTGTTTTAATCCATCACAGTTATTTTCCTTATTGATACTCACTGTCCCATGTTAAGCAAGTGAAAGACCTCATGCTGTCCCCTAAGTCTTTTTGACATGGCTATAGTAGTTTTTGATAGCTTCTTTGCTCTCTGTTATGAAAACGTTCCAGGCTTATTTTGAAAATGTTCTTCCCTAGGCCTGAAATAAGTCGTTCTTCTAGGAAGTCCAGGCTTCTTTCAACAGATGGTGGTTTTTCAAGTCCACAATCTAGGTAATAGTGATGCCTACACTACGACTAATAGGCAAAAGTATTGTTATAGAAAAATCACAAAACAATGTCGATAAGACTCACTTCCTATTTATGGCAACCTGTCTCAAACTGGGCTTCTTCTCTTGTAGTTACCACTCCGATTTCTTAACAAATAAAACTTACCACGTTCTCCAATAGGGTCACTTTACACCAGCTTTTCCTTTCGTTTCCCACCCCCATCTCCCACGCCAATCACCTTCTCATGCTCTGTTGCTCATCTAAATTTGAATTTCAAACACAAATAGATGCAATAGGATGAAAACTACTTCATGATTCTAATATAAATTCCACTAACCCATTTGTATCTTTTTTTTAAACATCTTCTGCCCTCCTTCCTTTTATAATGGAATACATTCCCTACCATTATTAAGGCCACTCTCTGTGCTCAGGATCCTATCCCATCTCAGCTTTTCAAGACTTCTCTCCTGCAATTTCCATCTTTATGTTGCATAATTACTCAACTGGATAGGTTTGTTTATTTACTTATTATTTATTTATTTATTTTCATACAGGTCCTCAGCCTATTATCCAGGCTGCAGTGAAACAGTGTAATCAAAGCTCACTGCAGCTTCGAATTCCTGGGCTCAAGTGATCCTCCTGCCTCAGCCTCCCAAGTAGCTAAACAGGACTACAGGCACAGCTACCAAGCCTGGCTAATTTTTTTTTTAATTTTTTGTAGAGACAGTGTTCTCATTATGTTACCCAGGCTGGTCTCAAACTCCTGACCTCAAGTGATCCTCCCACCTCAGCCTCCCAAAGCACTGGCATTACACAGATAAGCCACCACACCTGGTCTGGGTCTATTTTTTTTCTTTCTTTTCTTTTTTTTTGAATGTTAAAGATGTGGGGTATAATTAGATATACAAATGGTCATCGCACAGATAAAGTTTGGGCCTTACTTTGGTCCCCACTTCACCTGATTTGAGATCAGGTACCCTTATTAATGAAGTGTGCATCCCCCCTCCCTCGGCAGTTTCCCACTTCTGCCAATTCCTTTTTTTTAGTATTATAGTAAATGTTTAGGGTCTGCTTATGAGTGAGAACATGTGGTACTCAGTTCTTTGTTTCTGTGATAAATTAATCAGTATTACAGACTCTAAGTCCATCCAAGTTGCTGCAAAGTTCATAATTTTATCTTTCTTTATGGCTGTATAATATTCCATCATGTATATGTACCACATTTTAAAAATCTAGTCCACTTTTGATGGGCAGCATGGATCTATTTTTTATCAGCAAAAAAACCTGCCTTATCCATCATTTCAAAAGATTGGATCTTATTCCCTGTTATCCTCTGCTTCATAGAAAAACCCTTCAAAGACCTGCATTTTTTTTTTTTTTTTTTTTTGAGTTGAAGTCTCGCTCTGTCATCCATCCAGGCTGGAGTGCAGTGGCATGCTCACAGCCACTGCAGCCTCGACCTGCTGGGCTCAGGCGATCCTTCCACCTCAGCCTTCCAAGTAGCTGAAACTACAGGCATATACTACCATGCCCAGCTTCTTTTTTTTATTTACGAGGTGTCGCCAAGTTGCCCCAGGCTAGTCTCGAACCCCTGAGCTCAGACAATCCTCTCACTTTAGCCTCCCAAAGTATTGGGATTACAGGCGTGAGCCACCATGCCCAGCCCAACCTGCATATTCTTATTGTCTCTGTTTCTTTACTACCATTCTCTCTTCAATTTCTCGATAAGGTTTTTCTCCCTCATCTTTCCACAGACAACTTTTATAGAATATCTTGCATTACTTATTTGTTTCTACACTGACTGTCTTTTCCCTGGCACCACCACCCAGTACACATGTACACACAAAGCAGTAAGCTTCTTGTGTTCAGAGACTCTACTTCACTTATTTGTAACCCCTCTGCTTATAAGTGTCCTGGCATACAGCATGTGTCCAACAGTATGTGCCTACTTCAGTGCTGAAAAATAAGCCTTTTATAATCAATTTTTTAAAGAACAGAAAACATGAAATAAATCCAGACTTACACTGATTAGGTAAGCAAAAAGTATGATAGTAAGTGATATAGGAATATTGCCTGATTCAACAATAATACTAGTTTACTAAGTTGACACTAAATTATATCCATTCCTGATTTTCTTGCTGTTTCAAATGAATTTATTTTGGCTCTCAAGAATGAGTATAAGCTCTGTGTAAGTTATATATTTCTTTTGGCTCCCTGTCACAGTCTCCTTGACCCTATGCAATCAGCAGGATCTCAATAAATAATTGTGAAATTAAAATAAAATATTCTTGGACTTTTTAAAGAAGGCATTTTTGTTGAATTATCTAAGATGTTCTTGGCAATGTATAAATAAATAATATTTCTCAGAAACTTATTAGTTAACCAAGCTTTTCCATGTAACAATGGTCTCAGGAAACAGTATCTTATTTTTAATAAGAAGAACAATGAAGATACCAAAATTAATAGCAATTAAATGCCAAAGTTTATTATACACAGATTTGAGCTCGTATTCAGTGGAAGAGCCATGTGGCCACCTGTAATCTCTTGCACTGAGAAGAAATTCGTTCATGACAAAAATGTTGACTCTTGGAGTGAGCTCAACAAATGAAGGTTCTGTAATGTCCCACCAAAGCCAAGCATTTTGAGAGAGTTACTTATAATACTACCTGAAACGTCTCTATGATTAAAAATGTAACATGATTTACAAAGTGTTTTTGCACAGAAACTACTTACACTTTCTGATATAGAGTTGGATATGAAACATTAATTTTCAACATATGTACAGATATAGTGATAAAAGGTTTAGACGAGAAAAGTAAATGATATTTTAAAATAAATGAAATTACAATGAACACCTTTTCACCACCTCTGTTCTAATTGATCAATTTCTTTAACATATTTAATTTCTGCCAGGTGTACTGTAATCCTGTAATCTCAGCACTTTGGGAGGCAGAAGTGGAAAGGCTGCTTGAGCCCAGTAGCTTGAGACCAGCCTAGACAACATAGCAAAACCTCGTCTCTACAAAAAATAAAAAAATTAGCCAGGTATGGTGGTGCATGCCTGCAGTTCCAGCTGCTTGGAAGGCTGAGGAGGAAGGCTCACCCAAGCCCAGATACTGAAGGCTGCTGTGAGTCATGACTGTGCCACTGCACTCCAGCCTGGGTAACACAGTGAGACCCCAATCAAAGAAAAATAAAATATTTAATTTTTATTAAAAATGTTATAAACATAAAAATTACAAATATTTGTATTTTTGTCTGTTTTGCATTAGAGCTGAGACAGTTTTAAAATATAGATTGGTTTTTCATGTACATAGTTCAAGCTTTTCTTATAACTTCTAACACTGTATACACTCCTCTTTCAAAACAGATTTGGAAGATGAAACAATACTCTTCTTCATGCTGTTTCAGATAACATCTCTAATTAAGTTCATTCCATATCAAAATAGAATTCATTTTATAACATTAAACTCTCCACTGTAACTAGACATATTTTCTTTTGGAAATGGGTTTACAACCCTGATCCTGGTCCAGTGGAGGAGGAAACCACTCTCCAATTTACTTCGTAATCATCTTTGCCAGTACAGAAGTGGATTTTGCTATCTTCAGAAATAAGAAAGTTGGACCCATATTTTTCGCCAAATGAGAGTATGCATTAGGGAGCCCTAAGAATTAACTAAAAGATGAGCTGTAACAACAGGTCTAGGTTGGTGGGGAAAAGTACGTTAGACCAAAAGCCCAAAAGACCAGGAGATGGCTAGGATAAAGACACAGAGTTAGGACTCCTATGCTTGAAAGGAAAGGAGAGCTAAAAAGAGCAGAAGAAATCACTACGGGGAAAGACAAGGCCTAGCAGAAAATATCACAAAGCTCACCCATATAAAATAACAGGATGACAAAGACGACTCCTTGAGAAAAAGGTGGCCTAACAGGTAGGACAGCCAGTGCTCCCAAAGCCAAGGGAAATCAAGGGAGGAAAATGGTGCGGAGGCGTAGATAAGGTCATATCTTACAGTACCTTCTTAGAAGAATTCTTCGAAGAAGGTTAAAAGGATTTATTTTTCCCAATCATCTACGTAGGCAACGATGCCTCATCACTACCTAATAATGTATTTCCCACAAACAAGAACATACTCTATGTAACCACAACCAGAAAATTAACATGGGCACATCACTACCATCGAACCCTCCGATACCATTCATGTTTCACCGATTGTGCCAATGATGTCCTTCACTGTAAGAGTCTAGTTCAAAACACTACGCCGCACTTCGCTGTCACATCTCTTTGATTCCCTTCAATCTGAAACATTTCCTCAGGCTATCCTTGACGTTCATAATATTAATACTTTTGAAGTTACAATTCAGTGTTTTTACAGAAAGTCCCCCAATTTGAGTTTGTGTGATGTTTCCTTGTGATTAGACTCGGGAGTGTCACGGCAGTGATGAGGGCTTCTTCTCAGCAGCACCATTCCTGATTTGTCCCATTACCGCTGGTGCTCACACTGATCCCTGGATTAAGGTAGTGTCCTCCAGGTTTCTTTGCTCCAAAGTCACTCTGTATTTCTTTTGTATTTAGCAAGGATTTTGTGGAAGGATTTTTCAAAACTCCGTAAATACACTGCTTCTTCATTCAATTTTTAATTTATTCAGATCAGCATGGGCTCATGGTTTGTTATTTTAGTCAGTGGGTTTTCATCTGTGGCAAATATAATTTATTTGAGGGCCAAATGGTGCCAGAGTTTGCCAGCAGGAGCCCCTCCACGCTGGCGTCTATGGCTTTTGATAGGTCCCTATCATTCTTTGAATATCTTCGTACTTTGTGGAATGATGTATCCCAAGCTCATCTTTTACTTCCTCTGCCACAACCCTGAAATCAGCAATTTCTCTATGTTCCGGTGCCTTTTGGTGGAGAATGGCATTTGGAGCCAAGCGTTCAGTGCACTCATTGTTATCAGGGTGTTGCTGTCCCCAGGCCAACCCAGTGGACAGAGCTAGAGACCATATGCAGATACACACATACACATTCATTCATTTATTTATTTCCATATCTATCTATATATTGAAAACCATAAATTCACAACCGTGCTTCCAAAAGGGTTTATTCTAGTTTTCTCCCTTCAGTGCTCACTTGTACCTGTAGCAAGAAACCTAGCTCCAGTTATGCCTAATACAGGTACTGACCTCGTGATCCTACAAGAAACCAATTTCCTCCCTCCCCAGGGGGCTCCTCAACTACCTCACCCGGACTCCACTCTCAGAAGTAGGTAGCCCCCTCCACAGACGTCCCCCTCACCCCCACTGGGGCTCAGACACCTGGCACTGGACCACCCTACACAGATTCCTCCTCACTCCCTAGCCTCTCACATCCTGAGCCAGGCAGCCCTCCTAACCCTGCCCAGGCTCCAAACTTCATGCTGGGTCCCTGGCCCTTTTGATGCGAGATGGCCGGACTGCGGCTGCTACCTCCAAGGAACATGAAAACACTGGTGCGCGAAAAGAAGCTACAATTATTGCTGCTAGAGGGATGCCAACCTAGATCACATCATTACGTAAATATTAAAGTTTTTTTTGTTGCTTTGCTTTTCGTGCTTGTGGAAATTATTTTCCTCATTTTTTTGTTTATCTGTCACTTTTCTTTGTTGTTTCCATTTCCACACAACAAAACCAACTGATTTTTCTCCTTCCAGACTTCTGACATTTCTTTTAAGCATACAAAGTCCTGCCTCGTTGATCACTTTTTCTATCTTTTGCTGTTTTTTCTAGGTTTAATTCAATTCTTTAAGTCTAAAATTTCAGCACAGTCTGTGAGGTGAGGATTTAATATCCCACTACATGCATTTCCAAGGATCATACTTCTGGTGTATCTACGCTTCGATCTCTAACATCTCCTGTCTTTTGACATCTACTTTAATTTTTGCTCCAAATTATCAATCTATCCTTTATTCTGCTAGATTTTTTCCATTCTGTCAACAATTCATAACTCCCCTGTTTCTCTTTTTATTGTACTCTTTCTGAAAACCTCCAAAAACAGATCAATTCATGTGCCTTCCCTTTTCTTCAAGCTCTGTTTCAGAGTGATATTTGGCAAAAGCATTCCACCAGGAATGCTAGCTCCCCTGAAACCTCACGGTCCCTCCAGTGTTAGCCAGTTCCTCACAACTCAGCATGACTCCTGAGTACCTCCTACTAGCTGTTCATGAGAGCTTCTTCATTTTTCCCTGTCCCTCACTCCCACCCCTCTACACTCTCATCTCTACACGCTTCCGTTTGCTTCAAAGAGAAAATACAGCTCTCCACCTCCCACCTGCAGCCCAAATCTTTCCTGCAGGATAGCTTTGGTGAAGAAAGTGTCAGTATCTCTGTTTCCTCGTCAGTGTGCCAAGTCACTCACTGTCTAGCTCCTCCTTACTCTTCACAGTCTCTCTGTTTCTGCTCAACCCTCAAATGCTGGCATTCTCCAGGCTCAAACGGTTAGCTCTTCTCTCAGGCCTAGAGAATCCTAGCTTTGCTCAGATCCTTGGCCTCACTTTCAAAGCCCATTTTGTCTCGGCTTCTGTTATGTCTGATCCTTTTGGGGCCTGATGTCCCATTATGGGCCCGCCCTTGCTCTTGGCATCTGATCAACTAAGTCAGTCTGGGAACTATCTAAGTATTCACTTAGGCATTCCTCCAAAATCTCCAGCTCCTCTTCACTGCCAGGCTAGCTCCTAACTGCTTATCAGAGATAGTTCATGTGTCACCTCCTCTTGGAAATACTTCCTGACCCACATTCTCAAGCTGAGTTTGGAATCCCTCTGAAATCCCATAGACCCTTATTGTTTTTCTCTACTATGATACTTATCATACTGTCATATAATTTTTCACTTTCTTATATGTCTATCCTACTGGATTACAAACTCTTTTTTCCTTCTTGTATTTATTTCTCAGAGTGTTTATAACATTTTATTGCATGTCTACCAATTTTCACCTCCTACTAAGATTCTTTAGTCAGGAATTTTTTAACTTAATTATTTTTTATTTTAGATTCGGGGGTACACTTGTGTTTCATGACATGGACATATTGTATAATGGTGGGGATTGGTCCATTCCCCAGATAGTGAACACTGTGCCCCATAGGCACTTTGGATTACAAACTTTTGAAGTCAGAAATGTGTGTAAAGAAGGAATCTTCCTTCAGAAAAGAAGGAAACACCAACTCAGTTTTGACAAAGCCTCCACCAGCAACCACTGGGGAGAGGAGAACCTATTCAGGTAAATGGTGCTGGGAAAACTGGTTGACCACAGGCAGAAGAATGAAACAGGACCCTTACTTATCACCATACTTAGAAATCAACTCTAAATGAATCAAAGACCTAAGCAGAAAACCTCAAACTTAAGAACCTTAGAAAACACAAGAGATACCCTTACGGAAATTGGAATAGGCAACCAATTCCTAATCAAAACTCCAAAAGCCCATGCCAGAAGAGATAAGATAGACAAGTGAGACCTCATCAAACTAAAAGGCTTTTGCAAAGCAAAAGAAACCATCAAGAAAGCAGGTAGAAAACCCACAGAATGGGAAAAAGTATTTGTCAACTGTATGCCTGACAAAAGCCTCATATTCAGATCTACAAGGAATTCAAACGTGCCAAAAAGAAAAAAACAAACAGCCCTATTAAAAAGTGGGCAAAAGACATGAATAAATACTTCTCAAAAGAAGACCTATGAATAGCTAACAAATACATGAAAAAATGCTCAGCCTCACTAATTATCAGAGAAATGCAAATCCAAACCACATTAAGATACTACCTAATTCTAGTCAGGATGGCCATCATTAATAATTCCAACATCAACAGATGCTGGAGAGGATGTGGAGAAAAGAGAACAGTGAGGGAGCGAAAATTAGTACAACCTCTGTGGAAAATAGTGTGGTGATTTCTACAAGATCTAGAAATTGACTTCTCATACAACCCAGTAATCCCCCTTCTGGGAACTCAAATTATTCTAGAAAAAAGATACATGCACACATGTTTATTGCAGCACTATTCATCACAATAGCAAAAAACATGGAACCAGCAATGCTCCCCACTGAAAGTCGACTGGGTTAAAAAAAATGTAGTACATATACACAATGGAATATTGCACAGTCATAAAGAAGGACAAAATTATGGACTTCACAGCACTTTGGATGGATTTAGAGGCCATAATACCCAGTGATATATCACAGAAAGAAAGAATTGAATACCATATGTTCTCACTTATAAGGAGATCCTCAACATCTGTCATAATACTACAAGAAAGGGATTGGCAGTAGCAGAACACTAGCGGGGCTGGAGGAGGAACAAAACATCACTAAGGGTGCCTGACCCTAAACCGGGTGAAATGAGGACCACTGGGAGGCCTAAACTTCACCAGTCCAGAGACCACTTAGGTATCTGCTCTTGACTTGTACCCTGCATCTTAAAATAAAAAATAAAAATGGAAAGTAAGGGGAAAAAAGGAACATGAAGTAACAAAAATAATAAAAGTCAAAAGATAGGATGCTAGTTCAGATGTGATCGGGACACTAGCTAGCCCAAAGGTGGGTGAAATTCTATGGCAAAAATCCTAGGATGGAGAACATTCAGAAGCTGTATGACCAATGGATATACAAGACAACTATTTCAAAGGAGTCTTAAGCACTATCATATAATGAATTAAAATACAACAAAACGACATAGACAGATCTCACAACTTTGGATATTGATTTATATAGTTAGCACATGTTACAGTTTACTGAGTGGACCCTATCATACTTTTTGGCCTCATACTATAGAAAGGCACTGGACAGGAAAAGTAGTTTTAGGAGAGTTATGACACCTTAGAACAGTCAGTTACCTTCTCTAGCCTCGGCAATTTACAGATAAGTAAAGGAGAGGTTGTCTAGGATACTCAATAAACTGTGTCTCAATGTCCTCTGAGTCTATGACATTGTTTTTCCCAATTCTGAAATGGTAATAGAAAGGATTTTCCCACTTTATTTTCATTTTCCTCTGCAATATACACTAGATACCAGGGAACTGTGGGAAAGTTGAATGAAGAAATTCTCCTTCCAAAGAAAATAGACTTTTAAATAAAAATAGATAGATACATGGTCTGACAATCAAGTTTGTGAAATCATCATGGAAAAAGTGTTACACACCTCATTGCTGAATATCACCACAATCACCTTCAAAGTACTCTCCTTTGGAAACGATACATCAATGGCCATGCCTACTCTACCCATCAAAGAAATTATGGAACTCTTTTTTGGAATGGCCATCAGAGCTGTCATTGTGAGAATGTCACAGTTTGATTTAGAGCAATGAACAAACATTACATTTCTCATTCAACTTGGCAATTGTGGAAGTGAAATCAGAGACATGTTAGTCCAAATATATGGGGGAAATGTCATGAAGAAAATGGCAATGTACAAATGGATTAAATGTTTTTCTGAGGGGAGAGAAAGTATCACAGATGAAGAATGGTCAGGACAGGCAGTAAAGAGCAGAACTGTTGAAAACACTGCCTTTGGGAGGCTGAGGTGAGTGGATGGCCTGAGCCCGCAGGTTCGACACCCGCCTGTGCAGCAAGACCTCATCTCTACAATAAATCAAAAAATCAGCCAGGTGTGGTAGCACATGCCTGTAATTCCGGCTACTTGGAAGGCTGAGGTGGAAGGATCGCCGGAGCCCAGCAGGTCAAGGCTGCGGTGGCCAGGAGCGGCCACTGCACTCCAGTCTAGGCAACAGAGTGAGACTCCAACTCAAAAAAAAGAAAGAAAACACAGCAAAAATTCATCATATTGTGCATCAAAATTGATGACTGACTGTGAGAAGCATAGCAGACCAAGTAAACATCAATAGAGAAACAAGAAAATCTTAAGTGAAAATCTTGGCATAAGAAAGTTGTGTGCAAAAATGGCCTCAAAGGAGCTCTTGCATCACAACAATGCACCAGCTCACACAACACTGTCTGTGAGGGAGTCTTTAGCCAGTAAACAAATACAGTAAAAGTAATTGTATTGGAGCACCCTCTCTACTCACCTGATCTGGCCCCCAATGGCTTTTTCCTTTACCCGAAGATAAAGGAAATACTGAGAGGAAGACATTTTGATGACATTCAGGACATCAAGGGTAACACAATGACAGCTTTGACTGACATGCAGAAAAAGAGTTTCAAAATGGCTTTGGCGGGTGCACTAGGTGCTGGCAGGGATGCACAGATTCCCAAGGGTACACTCTGAAGGTGAGCACAGTGATAGTCAGAATGAGGTATGTAACACTTTTTCTAGAATGAGTTTGAGAACTTAATTGTCAGACCTCATATTCTTCAAAGAATTTGCTCCTGTAATTTATTCCCACTCTTCTTTGTGGTGTCAAGCACACAGTTAAGTCATGTGGGTCACTACATGAAGTAAAAGGAGCATAATGAGTGGAAAGTAAGAGACCTACCTGATTGCTGGTAGCCCAAGAGAGTATGTCATGGAAAACTTCATTTCTATTCCTGCCCCTAAACTTCCTGAAGGCACTCTAAACACCTGCCAAAATGACTTAAGATGTTTGTTTCTTGACTTTAAAAATATTCTTTATTTAAGAAAGTTTAGGTAGATAAGACTATTTTAAAGCAATCTCTCAGTTTTTCCAATTAATCTATAACCTTATTTTCCCTTTTACATAAATGCAGAATCTGCCATCACACAACAAAAAGATCTTCCTTACTAAGATGGGGATAACATCTTTCATTTTCAAATGGCTGGTAGAAAAATGACTCTTTTCAATGATCTATCACAGAAACAAAGAACTGAGTACCACATGTTCTCATTGATAAGCAGACCCTGAATTTTTTTTTTTTTTTTTTTTTTGAGTTGGAGTCTCACTCTGTCGCCCAGACTGGAGTGCAGTGGCCACTCCTGGCCACCGCAGCCTCGACTCGCTGGGCTCCGGCGATCCTTCTGCCTCAGCCTTCTGAGTAGCTGGAAATACAGGCACACACTACCATGCCCGGCTAATTTTTTATTTATTGTACAGATGAAGTCTCACCAAGTTGCCCAGGCGGGTCTTGAACCCGCAGGCTCAAGCAATCCACTCACCTCAGCCTCCCAAGGCGCGGGATTACAGGCTGAGCCACCGAGCCCGGCTGACCCTGAACATTTATTATAATACTACAAGAAAGGGATTGGCAGTAGTGGGACACTGCAGGGGGTGGGAGGAGAGCACATAACATTGATAAGGATACCTGATCTCAAGCCAGGTTTGAGGACCAAAGGAGGCCCAAACCTTACTTGTAAGATGACCACTTATCTGCATAATCCTGAATTGTACCCCACATCTTTAAAATAAAAATTGAAAAAAGAAAAACAACCCTTCTATTTCTAAGATGAGAGAGGCTGATTATTATTAATATCACATTATATATTTTATTATATTATGTATTTTGACCATAATTGGTGATCATTTTTAAGAATGCTTCAACATGCATAACTAATCGACTAATTTTCCTTTTCTCAGTCCATCACTGCAAACTGGTGTTCACTGTGCAATAATCACCATATTGTTGAACAAAAAAACTTTTTTAAGGAAATGATTTGGTCTTCTACATTGGCCATGCCAACTGATCTAAACTGGCAACTCCGTCTATACAGACAGCAAGTAGCCTTTACATAGATGACATGGTTTTAGTCATTTCATAACATGTAATCACTATTATTTAGGCAATACATGAATTTTGACCTTATATTTAACAAGCTATAACTTTTAGAAATAAGACAAACACCTCCTCTGTTGAATGCTTGCTCAGTAAAAAATAAGTTCAATTCATAATATGTAGAGAAAGGATGTTCTCATTCATTTCAAAAGGTTATATCAGAAAAGAGCAAGAATGCTTCTATTAGAAAGGAAGGCCACAGAAAACAACACTTTTTAGAAAAACTTAAGAGAAAGGAATATGTTCTTTCTCAGGTCATAACTTGACAGCCAATTATATCAAAATCCTATATGTTTCTGATCAAATCCACTTTGGTATAATAAGATTTAAAGTGATTACAGATAAATTTTAATAGTCTTAAAAGCACAGCACAGGTGAGTCAATGTTTTAAAAGAGAACCCTTAGAGGAAAGGCTTGACAAAAAAAAAAAAGGCAGAGAAGATGTAAAGATTAAAAAGACACCGCTTTTAAAATATTTACAGGGTTATTACAACGAGTAATAAGAATTTCTATTTTTAAAATCTCAGCCAAGAATAAAAACTTAGGTAAAATACAAGTGATTCAGGCTTACATCTATAAAGGCTGTTAAATAGAAACATGGATAAATTTACTAAAATGCATTCATATTTTTCTGCAACACTGGAAGTTAAGGAAATAAAGTAGCTGACATATCCATACCCTTCTCTGTGTGTACTGCAATTATTCCAAAATTCTAAATGGCAAGAAGACAAGACAAAAAATTCTACAATCTAACTTTGCAGAATAAACAGTCAATCTTAATTACACTGTATTCAATAATGTAGGTGATAACTGCTTTTTCTATATTCTCATTCAGTAAAGAAGGTGGAAGCAAAGACACTAAAAATACCTGATAGGATAGACTAAAATTGTTTTAATATGTCATTACAATGAGGAAATAAAAAAACATTCAGAGCTATGAAGCAGTAGCTGAAATGAAGATTTAGAAACATAGAGAAATGGCCATAAACTCTATATACAAAACAGCAACAGTATAAGCACCAAATACTTGCCAAGCATCCAACCTATTCAGCCTGTTTGAGTTATTAAATAAAATAATTACTTAGTCTTACATCTTAACTGGTATCTCAGATTTCCTTCCAAACATTACAAACAATGGCAATAAAGTAAATGAGGGGGGAAAGCACTTCGCATTTTTAAATGAAAATACATACATACTATCAAACATTTATTGGCAATGCAAAGAAAAACAATCTTTCAGTTACTTAATGTCTATGGAATGAGAGTCCTATCTAGGGCCAATATAAACTGTCTGTGCAATGGGATCCAAGAGAGGAAATAAGAGAGACACTCAATATGGAAGTGGCCCAGAGTAATGCCACTCAATGCGTTTTATGCAAGAAGTCAAAGGCACAAAGCACAACAAACAGCAAGGGGGAAAAAAGGACACCGCAGAATTCAATTACTTCTAAACACACAACATTTTACGCATACCATTAAGATCCGCCCCAATGTATACATGAAATCTACCCACACTGGCTCATGACCCATGCTCAAAACCTTGAGAGATTCTCTATCTCCGTTTAACTTTCAGTAATCATATTATCATGTTGTTGCCACAAATTTTCTAAAGTTTATTCTAATACTTTCATTCTCATTCCTCTGATAAACAGCAGTCTTGAATAGCAAGAGCTTCTAAGTAGGAGTTCTCTGTTCGGGTTCCTTTCAAGCTGCTAATGATATCAATCCCACACCCTTAACTCTGGGCCTTTATCCAGAAGCCCCCTTCCCTCTGCTGACCCTTACAGTTTAGAGGACGGTATTCCTGCAGACTAGTTTATCTTAACCCAAAACTAACTGATCAGACCATTCAATCAACTGATGTCTTTTCCTTTTCTGTTTTAGAAAAATGACAAAGATCCACACACAAACACTGAGAATTACAGGGACAGGCAAGTTTGCTAACCCAAACAGAAAAACTGTTGTTTACAGGCACTGTCCCTGGGTAGTAGTATATATATATTTTTCCTTTTTCTGAAAAAACCCATCAATAGAAAAATCTAAGCCATTAAGTTATATGGACAGACTTGGTATACTGCCAAATACAGTTCAAGCAAATTCCTCTGATATAAGGTCACTTTTCCAAAGAATTTTCCAGGGGAGGTTGCTACTGCTAGGTACACCAAGATCCCTCCAATCCTATACCATAAACCAAATATTGCCCACTGTCCCTCAGACTGAAATCATCCCTACACAAATTCAAATGTATACTATCACTGGAAATCTGTCACTAGCTTCCTTTAAGTCTCATGAGTGAGAAATACACTTTCAAAAAGCACAGCTGTATTATCATCACATCAGTGAGATTCACAAGAGAGTTCTCAGGCTACTTTCTTTAAGGAGCTGTGCCTGAATTCCAGTTCTGCCTGGGTTAGGGGCCACTCCCATGTGATCCCATAGCACCTTGTCATGGTGTCATGGTGTTTGTCACACAATGTTATAATTACTTATCTCCTCTGTTAGACCATCTGCTTCATGAGGCAAAACAGTATGTCTGGTTGGTTCGTCATTTTATTATAATGACTTAACACCATGTCTGGCACAAAGTAGCTGACACATATTAAAGATAACCGGAAATTCCCAAAGGGAAGTGGTCTATATCTCCTCATTGACTCTGAATAGCCTCTGTAATTGTTTTTTTCTTTCTAAATTTCTTTTCATAGTGGCGTAGTAGTTTCTTGGTATCTGTAACTGCTTTGATCCATGGAATACAGCAGAAGTATCAAGTTCCAGATTCCCACCAAAAATTAAGAAACTATCCCCTTTCACTTCCTGTTTTAAAGCACTTGCTCTTGGATCCCCAAGACTGACCATGTTATGGTTTGAGAGACTTTACCAGGACAACAAAAGCATAAATAATTTTAAGAAAATCCATTTCCAGAGATGTTCTTCCTTAAAACTGACTTGCTAAGGCCTAGCATAGATCTCCAGAGAAAAACCCACTCATGCAGATTCCTCACTCCCTATCTGCTTTAACACTAGATCTCATACCTTACAAAATACCTATCCTGAATTTTACTATAATACATTGTCCTACAATGCAAAAATCTTTGAGATTTTATTGGATTTAGTGAGGTAACTTTCATTAGCAGGTAAGGCCCAATAACATGTACCTTTCCTGGTCTTTCATCTATTCCTGTTATAAGTCAACTGTGGTACCAGAATGAGGGTATTTTCATTCTGAATTCAAACACTGCGGAGGGGAACAGTAGAAGGTGGCTTCACTCTTGAGGAAGACATTTGTGAAAGTAAGGCAAAAGAGGCATATGTTGAAAATGGCTTTTTCCCTCATATACTTAACAGAAAGTATATGCTTCCAGCAGTTCTCAATAATTACAACCTGTCTACTGTAAAGAAAGAAATCTTCAAACAGCTGAAAACAGTACATAATTAGTGATATTTATTGTTTTAATACACATTGAATATTTTCCAAAACTACTAAATATTTCTTGATCTACTGGCTTAAACCAGCAGATGAAAATCTCATGTTATGCCATTCAAATAAAAAGTGTATTATTCAATTAGATATTAGATAACACTTTATCAAATTTATGAAATATTTATAAGCCAGGCTCGGTGGCTCAACCTGTAATCCCACGCCTTTGGGAGGCTGAGGTGAGTGGATTGCCTGAGCCCGCGGGTTGGAGACCCGCCTGGGCAGGAGAGACCTCATCTCTAAAATAAATCAAAAAATCAGCCGGGCGTGGTAGCGCATGCCTGTAATTCCGGCTACTCGGAAGGCTGAGGCGGAAGGATTGCCGGAGCCCAGCAGGTAGAGGCTGCGGTGGCCGGGAGCGGCCACTGCACTCCAGTCTGGGTAACAGAGTGAGACTCCAACTCAAAAAAAAAAAAAAAAAAAAAAAGAAATATTTATTACTGTTAAATAATCCTCATTTTATTTTATATTATAAAAATTTCATATTTTCTACATCTTTGTCCAAAAGATAAAATTATTTACCAAACACCAAACCAATTATTTCAGCAACATGTATTTTTATCTTTCATTAAATATGTAGAAAGTTTGATCATTATAGCTAACAAAATTAATTTTTAAATTATTTATGTAATGTAGTTCCTATTTTAAAAGCCCAACCCCAGAATCTATGCATGCACAAATACATACTTACCAAAGGATATCATGCTTTGTTTCCTACTCCTGATTTCATAAACAACTTGTATTTTCTGTTACATATTATACTGCTTTATTACAAAATAAGAAATAAGTAAGCCGGGCTCGGTGGCTCAGCCTGTAATCCCACGCCTTTGGGAGGCTGAGGTGAGTGGATTGCTTGAGCCCACAGGTTCGAGACCCGCCTGGGCAGCGAGACCTCATCTCTACAATAAATCAAAAAATCAGCCGGGCGTGGTAGCACATGCCTGTAATTCCGGCTACTTGGAAGGCTGAGGCAGAAGGATCGCCGGAGCCCAGCAGGTCGAGACTGCGGTGGCCGGGAGTGGCCACTGCACTCCAGTCTGGGTGACAGAGTAAGACTCCAGTTCAAAAAAAAAAAAAAGAAAGAAAGAAGTATCATGCTTTATGTTTTTTTTAGATTAATTAATTTCATTACATCTGCATCTTTTTTTAAATTTTAGAGTTGTGGGGCACATGTAAGGATCTGCTACACACGTGAACTGTGTGCAGGTGAAGTTCAAACTTCTACCAAGATCTGGTTCATTTTAACCTTGAGGCCACAACTTACACTAATCAGATGTGTTCTATAAATTATTTCTCAGTGGTATTTATAATATCCCAAAAAAGAAATATTAACACATTTACTTGAACTGAAAAATAAGGTCAGAATTTTTCTGGCAGAAAGTAAATCAAATTTGCCTGAAAGCAAATTTGATACAGAGAACTGTTTGGGCCCGCGAAGTTACATGATCTTTTCCACTGAGTCCATGAGTTAAGTCTGCAAGTTTATAACAAAAGTGTAAGATACATACATTTTGTACTGAAAAAGCTTATACTACAGAAGTGCATTGATACTAATATTTCAATCTCTCCCAATCCTTTATGAGTATATCAGATTAAACAAAATGTCTCTAAGTGAAAGAATAACAGATATTAGTGACCATTTGACTTTTTGGAGATACTTCTCAGAAACTGAGAAAGTGATGGTTCTGATGACTGGATAACAAATCCTTTTGCAATTGGATGGCTTCTAATTCTTTGCTTTCAACAATTTTGCAAGAGGATATAATTTAGTTGTCAGTTTGTAGACTGTTAAAAATAAGTAGTCATGGCATATCTCTGTGATTTTGGGCACATAATTTGGAAAAAACTCTAAGAATTATGTGTCAGTGTTAAACAAAATACTTTCCATCCCATCTATTAAGTAACATATGTCAGCATATACATGAATGGAGAGGAGTTCTCCATTTTATTAAATTATTCATTTCCATTAAAATTTTTAAGTTTAACAATCAAAATTGAACAAGTATAACTGTTGCTAGATCAATTGTACACTAGTAATAATTCTAATAAAAGAAATTTTTAACAGTTGGAACCTTAATTACAGATAATAAAAAATGTTAATGTCACTTTATATATGTAATTATTTCAATATTACAGATAAGTATATGTAATGTAATATAATACCTGATCAATGAAAAACTTATTGTCTAGAAAAAGATAATGCTTGATCAATAAAGGATTTTCCCAGTTACACTGATTTGATCTTTACAAATTATACAGTCATACTAAATTATCACAGACCTTGAAAATATACATACCTATCTATGTATCAATAAAAAATAAAATTTTCAGCCTTGGCCTCTCCCGTACCTTGGGTAGGTGAAGCTCCTCTCCTCTCTCTCTAGTTTACTTTCTAAATAAACTATATTTTCCAATCTAAAATAATTAAAATAAAATTTTTAAAATGTAGTTACATAGTTTAACAGACCACCTACAGATATTTATATAATTCTCCTTATTCAAAGGATAAAATCATGAACAGAGTGGAATTAAAATGTAAATTCAAAGAGACAAAGAAACATTACAATATTTCTGTTAAAGAAATATTTGTTTTGTATATTTTAAATGAATGATGAAATATACATGACTGTATTCCTTTGGATACATTTAAACAAAAGATATAACAGTATTATTTTAATATTTATTTAAATACGCTGGAAACTACATTCTTTGCAACTATTCAACCATATGACAAAAATTTTCAGAAGTTAAGAAGAGCAAGAAGTGTACAGTTTTTCAAAATTATCTTATGGAGTTTACAACCAAAATAGCAATGATGACCTCTAATCTAAAGTAATAAACATACACTTGAATTTTTACTGATGTCGACAGATGTACCATCTTAGTTTCATATTTGATGCAAAAATCCACTGCTAAATAACATTCATTCCAGAATGTGACCGACCACAGAATTGAGCAATTCTTAAACAAATCAGTTAAGTGGCATACCAAGAATATATCTAATTCAATAAAGAAGTACCAAATATTTCAGAATCCAAGAAATACATTTTTTACATATCTAAAATAGGCTAAAACATATGAACTTAAAGTTTTCTTTTTACTATTTCCAGACTACTCTTAATGAATTAAGGATCTGTGCTTTCCATAGCATGTTGATAGATGCAGAATCCACCCAATGGTAGCATTATACACTGGTCATTTACATTATGACATGAAATAATAAGAAAGAAAAAATTAACTTTTTACCAAGAATGCCTCTTCATGGAAAGATCACCTAAGCCCAGGAGGTCAAGGCTGTGGTGAACCATGATCTGTGCCACTGCACTTCAGCCTGTGCAACAGAATGAGACTCGACTCAAAAAAAAAAAAAAAACCCTTCAGAAAGGGGAATGATAATCACAAGAACACAACTGCAGATGTAAGAGCATAGTTATTGAAAATATTTAAATTTATTCTAATATTAGGCAGCATACTGGCAACCAAAAGAGTTTAATCATTTAAACTCCCAAGTTCAAAACTAATAAATTAGCTTACAAGGGAGAGGCACTAGGTTGATGAAGAATTGTTTAAAAGAAACCACAATTCTATTCACAATAGCCACACACAAAAAAATTAAATACCCTGGCATCTTCCTAACCAGAAACATGAAAGACCTTTACAATGAAAACTACAAAACACTGCTCAAAGAAATCAAGGATGACACAAACAAGTGGAAAAATATCCCATGCTCATGGACTGGAAGAATCAACATTGTGAAGATGTCCATCCTACCTAAGGCAATCTACAGATTTAATGCAATCCCCATCAAATTACCAGCAACATTCTTCTCAGACCTAGAAAAAACAACACAGGAATTCATATGGAAACACAAATGACCAAGAATAGCCAAAACAATCCTCAGCAAAAAAAAAAAAAAAAAAACAAAGCAGGTGGTATCACATTACCAGACTTCAAACTTTACTATAAAGCCACAATCATCAAAACAGCCTGGTATTGGTACAGGAACAGGCATATAGACCAATGGAATAGAATTGAGATTCCAGAAGCAAAACCTCAATTTCTCAACCAACTCATCTCCGACAAAGCCTCAACCATCTACCACTGGGGAGAGGAGAACCTATTCAGTAAATAGTGCGGGGAAAACTGGCTGACCACATGCAGAAGATTGAAACAGGACCCCTATCTCTCCCCATACACAAAAATTAACTCTAAATGGATCAGAGACCTAAATGTAAAACCTCAAACCATAAGAACCTTAGAAAATGCAGGACATACCCTTATGGAAATTGAAACTGGCATCCAATTCCTGAACAAAACCCGAAACCCACAGGCCATAAGAGATAAGATAGTGCCAGGCTCGGTGGCTCAGCCTGTAATCCCGCGCCTTTGGGAGGCTGAGGTGAGTGGATTGCCTGAGCCCGCGGGTTCGAGACCCGCCTGGGCAGGCGAGACCTCATCTCTACAATAAATCAAAAAATCAGCCGGGCGTGGTAGCGCATGCCTATAATTCTGGCTACTTGGAAGGTTGAGGCGGAAGGATTGCCGGAGCCCAGCAGGTCAAGTGGCCGCTCCCAGTCACTGCACTCCAGTCTGGGCGACAGAGTAAGACCCCAACTCAAAAAAAAAAAAGATAAGATAGACAAGTGGGACCTCATTAAACTAACAAGCTTCTGCAAAGCCAAAGAAACCATCAAGAGAGCAGGGAGACAGCCCACAGACTGGGAAAAAGTATTTGCCAACTCCATGTCTGACAAAGGCCTAACATCTTGGATCTACAAGGAACTCAAATGTGCTGAAAAGAAAAAACAACCCCATACCAAAGTGGGCAAAGGATATGAACAGACACTTCTCAAAAGAAGACATATGAGCAGCCAACAGACACATGAAAAAATGTTCTGCCTCACTAGTCATCAAAGAGATGCAAATCAAAACCACACTGAGATACCACCTAACTCCAGCCAGAATGGCAATTATCAATAACTCAAAAAATAACAGTTGCTGGAGAGGGTGTGGCAAAAAGGGAATCTACACTGTTGGTGGGAGTGCAAACTGGTGCAACCTCTGTGAAAAACTGTGTGGCGATTCCTAAAAGCTCTAAATATTGACCTCCCATATGACCCCGCAATCCCTCTACTGGGAATATACCCTGAAGAACTCAAATCACTCTATAAAAAAGATACTTGCACACGTATGTTTATCGCAGCACTGTTCACAACAGCAAGAACCTGGAAGCAACCATGCTGTCCATCAACAGAGGACTGGATTAAAAAAATGTGGTACATATACATGATGGAATACTATGCAGCCATAGAAAAAGAACAAAATCATGAATTTCGTAGCGACCTGGATGGAACTAATCTATAATACTGAGTGATCTCTCACAGAAACAAAGATCTGAGTATCACATGTTCTCACTCATATAGTGGACCTTGAACATCCAACGTAATAAGAAAATGACTGACGGTGGTGGGAAACTATGGGGGGGAGGGGAAGGGATTAACCTATGATAGTAAATATCTGTCTGGGGATGGGGAGACACCTCTGGGGATGGGAAGACACCTCTTATCAACAAGGGTGCCTGAACGAAGCATATTGGTATACCTAACCCTTAACTGTACCCCACAATATCATAATAAAAAATATTGATTATAAAAAAAAAAGAAAACATATGAAGCCTTAGGGATCTCAGCCTTCAGACTCTCTCAAGAGTTTGCTAATTAACTATGTCACATATGCACAGCTGGGAAGACAAAGGGATTGGTGTTTAGAAAGTATTGTTTAAAAAAAAAAAAAAGACTCAAATTATGATTTTAGTTTCCAGTCTTTTTTTTCCCCTTTTAAAAGAAAATAAAGCAGTCAACAAATTGATAGAGGTTTCTACTAAATTAATAAAGGTTTGATGCAACAACCAACAAAGGTCACAGATTCAGTAAAACCATAGAAAATGACGAGAGCCACAGAGACTCAAAAGACAGGCGGACTCTGCTCCATTTTCTCTGAGCTGCAAGAAGGCAGTATACCCATAAAAAGGGTAAAAGTGTGAGACTGATAAGGTGGGGCAGATGTTTTCTAAAAAGACATAGGTTCTACTTGGCGCAGGAAGAAGTCAAGGGCTAACACATCAAAAATGTGGGTTTGCAAGACTCGATCATTAAAGAGAATGAATACAATGGAGCAGAGGGAGGAGAAGACAAGAAAAATTCTGGTCTAAAGAAAACTACTACAATTGAAAAAAACACTATACAGTCAAAACCCAAAAATGAAAACTAGTCAGTTATCAAGCCTAATAAAAGGGAGAGAAGTAAAAAGTATTTCTTTTATTTCTCTGACTTTTGAGAGGAATTTATCAAGTGGGTGTTTATATAAAGGATACTGAATAATATATTAGGCATTATCTCTAACCGCAGTTTTAAAAAAGAAGTAAAATAAATTTCTCTATTTGGCATTTCTTTCTCATATAGACCCTGATAAAAACAGGATATAATGTTAAATTATAAATGCCTGCAAATCAGGTTGAATGAATCAGAAATAGTCTTTGCTGAGGAGAGTTTGCTGTGTTGTAAAGGTATCAAATTGCAAGGCATGTTCTCAACTGAGACACTAGAATTTGTCTACTGATTGGGGGAGATGAGCAGAAGGAAGCATTTTTTGTTTTGTTTTGCTTTTAACCAATTCAAGGTGGCTGTTAGCAGATACCTGGACAATAGAAATCCATCCTATAACTCTTTGACTAACTAGCTGAATACACAAATGAGACTTTGAGTCACTGGTTCATCTGTTTTCCAACCACAAAGAATTCTTCCCACCATAGTCATTGGTGGTTTTCTCTGGGTACCAGCTGAAGAAGATTGCCCTCTGGGATTGTTTGGGGGTTTTGTTTTGTTTTGTTAGCATGTATCTTATTCCAAATAAAAGCAAGAAGAAAATAGTTCTATATACTCTTTGGCATTGCTCATGATAGTGAGATTATTTATTATACACAGTATTCAAAGTACTTTTTATTTGTGTCACTAATAAAATGAATTTCATTGGTAAAACTTCTCACATTTTAAAATAAACTCTGTGTTCTATTTTGTTACATGAGAAATAATGAAGGTAATAATAAAAAGAAACCATATTGTCATGTCCAAGACTTTAACAGTCACATAATAGGAATGTCTTATAACTGCAAGCTAATAAATTACCAGCTAAATTTGGTATAGAAATAACCTTTGCAAAAAGAAGTCTACAACATCAGTATCTCACTTATCTTACTAGAAAAATTAGTGAGCTCATCTGCTCATGTGAGAAAGAAAGAACTCCTCATTATCAAATAGATTTGTTTCCCCGGGGTAAGGACTTCCTAAGAAACTTTATACAGTTTAAATTATTGCTTAGGCTTACACTTTCCATCTGTCCTCAGAAATATTTGTATTTCCTTGGAGAAACCAAATATGATATACCGGTCAAGAGGCAGAATAACATACTAACTTCCTTTGTGTGTCCATGAATACTTTTAAAAACATGTTTTTCAAGGCCTGGCATGGTGACTCATGTCTGTAATCCCAGAACTTTGGGAGGCCAAGGCAGGAGGATCACTTGAGACCAGGAGTTTGAGTCTCTGTGTTAATAAAACAAGACACCAGCTCTAAACAAAAATTTTCTTTTTAATTAATCAGGTGTGATGGTGCATGCCCGTAGTGTCAGCTACTCAGGAGGCTGAGGTAGGAGGATCACTTGAACCCAGGAGGTCAAGACTTCATGGAGCTATGATCTCACCATTGTACTCCAGCTTGGGCAACAAACAGAGCAAGACCTTGTCTCTTAAAATTAACAACAAAAAAAAAAAAACTATTTTCAATAATTTTTATATATCTTGATTTGTTAGTGTTGATGATATTTATAATACATAATTTGCTTTTGCATCGTTTCATTATGTTTGTTTGCAAGCATCTAAATTTGTGGGGAGTTCCTCCAGGTCTTGAAGAATGACTCACTCGCTAATTTATAAACTAATTCACACTGAAGCATCAATAGCTTAATGATACCCTTCCTAGGACATGAAAGGATTTTTGAGATTACGCTTTTCCATAGTTTTTTGAAGTCCAGTCCTCAAAAATACACTTTAATTTAAGATTCATATGGTACCTATCCCTTTCCATTTGTATATTTTACTCAATAAATTTTATAATATTATCACCAATTATGCTCCAGTTATAATTTCTGTCATCATGGTGTCAAACTGAGTTTCGACGCGTAAAAAAAGAAACGTCTGCCTCCAAACTTAAGAGTCGGCTGTCTGGGAACTGCAGGGACGTCTGAGTGTTGTGTGTGGGTGTTTTTGAGGCCGGGCCTCGCTTGGCTGCCCGGGACGGAGCCCCGTAGCACAACCACAGTGCACTGCGTGCTCAGACTCCGGGGGCAGGCAATCCTTTGGCCTCAGCCTCCCGAGCAGATCAAACCACAGGCCAGGCCGCCACACCCAGCTAATTTTTCAGATTTCCGTATAAACAGGGTCTCACTATGTTGCCCAGGCTGGTCTTAGACTCCTGGCCTCAAGGGATCTTCCTGCCACCGCCTCCCAAAGTGCATCTGGACTTCGGATAAGTCCATTTTAAATTCTTCTACACACTGCCTGTCAAATAAAAAAAGCTTTAAGAGGAATCACTATTTAAATATTTTAAATATTTTAAATATTCATTTTACGGATGAGAAAACTAAAGTTCAGAGAATTTATGCTACAGACCCATGATGTCACAGTTAGTAAGACGCAGTGGAGGATTCTCAAACCAAGCCTCTTCAGGCCCAAAGCACAGATGACTGGCAATGTCTGTTCATGTTTTGTGGCCCATTTATCCAATCAACAAAGCCCGCTCATTCTACATGATTCATGGGTAGAGTTGAAATATACAAAGCTGCTACCCTCAAGAAAAAAATTATTGACAGATAGAAAAGAAAGTCGGTCACTCTATGTCAGTGTGATACCGATTGTGAAAGTGTCTGGGGTACTTTGAGAGCACTCCACTTGGAGTATGGAGCCGGGTGGGAGGAGTAGGAAAGAAGTAACAAGAAGACAGAGAGGCAGGCAAAGGAGGCCAATTACAAAAACACTTGAATGCCATTTTAAGGAGTTTGAATTTTATCATGGGGGACACTGGCAGCCATTCAGTGATTCTACTCAGAAGAATGACAGAAATAGATATCCCTTTCTGAAAACTCACTCTTTTCAAGAGCTTTCAAGGATAAATATGCAGCAGTCCAGGAGAGAAACAAGAAGAGCCCAATATAAAAGAGTAGCAATGGAGACTGAAAGAACAAGAAAGATTCAACAGATAATTAAGAAGAGGTAAAACTGCCGAGACACAAAAAGAAAAGGGAAAGGGAAACATCCTGAACATGTGTGAGGTGTCTTGCGGAATGGATGATGCTGCACCTACATCAATAGGAAAGCGGGGAGACTAGGATACGAGGCTGGGACTGGGTCGGTGGAGGAAGCTGTGTGCCACACAAGAGGAGCTTCCTCACAGCCGGAAACACAAGCAGAAATACTGACTCGGACATTCTCAGGTTGCACATGAACAAGAGAACAAAATAGGACTCAGAATAAAACCAGAGAGAGAGTCAACATTTTGGTGGGTGGAGTGGATCGCTGCACCCAGTTGTACTGATTAAGAAGGAAATACATTATACTGAAGAGGGGAAATGCATTGGCTTTAGTTTATGGAAATAAAATGTTGAGCCAATGAATTCACAGGGATCATGGAGAGGAATATATGAGATAAGGAGGATAAGACTGCAGAGTATTTACATTCTTACAGTCACGAGAGAGATGAGCTCAAACACGGCTGGATTTAAACACGGAGGAGCACAAGGCCGAGTTAAGACTGAACTGTGCAGGCAGAGGTATAGTGCTCCACACCCAAATGAATAATATTTTAACTTTAAACATGGGTGCACAGATATGAATAATTTTGATTGGCTAGATAGAACATTATCTAATTGGCCCTTCCTTGAAGAGGAAGAAAGGGATGGTGCAGGATAGGTTCGTGCAGTCAAAAAAGGACAAGCTCATAAGGGGACTGACTTAGGGTATACATTAAATGAGCTGTACTAAGCCTGCAAACTTGAGAAATTACTTTATACAGAAGACCTTACTTCCATATGATGTATTTAGAGTCTGTGTAAATACCTAGGTGTTGTGTACCATATCACCCTGGCCTGCTTACAGACATTCCAACAGGCCTACAAGACTGTAGACTTATTTCCACGTAGACTGGTCACTGCTATTGTCAATTGTGTCAGCTTACAGCTTTGCTTGATTTCCTTGCTCCATATCCTAAGAGAATGAAGTCCTCTCAAAGTAATTAGGATTGGTGGAAAGGATACTGCATTAGTCTTAGCGGTCTTTCCACTCCATTCTAGCCTCTCATATCCAATCTTTCATCCACACAGTAGCCAGAGTAGTCTTTTAAAACTTTAACTGGATACGACCAGTCCTCTGCTTCAAACAGTTCAATGGTTTCCAAACGGATTAAGCATCACGGGGAGACGCTACCCTGGCCCACAGGCCTCGCCTGCAACTGCTGCCTACCTCAGCCTCATCTCATGCCCCCTCCCTAGTTCCAGGCCTTCTGAAGATGCTGCTCCCTCAGCCTCAAATGTTTTCCTTTTTTCCTTGATTTTCAGACTGACTCCTCATTTCTCAAATGTCAGCTTAAATATTATCTCCTCGAGGCGAGAGGATTGCCTGGGCCCAGGGGTTCTAGACCAGCCTAGGCCACTTGGTGAGACCTCATCTCTACAGTATATCAAAAAAATAGCCAGGCATGGTAGTACTTGGAAGGCTGAGGCGAAAGTATTGCCTGAGCCCAGCAGGACGACGCTGGGTTGGCCGTGAGCGAGCCATTACTCCAGCCTGGGCGACAGAGTGAGACTGTGACTCAAAAAAAAAAAAAAAATTACCTCCTCAGAGACACAACTCTATACTATGAAAGGAAATTCTCTTGTTACTGTTTGTCACCGCCCTCTGATCATTTCTTCATAACACACACTGTACTCATGTATTTCTTTTCTTTTCTTTTCTTTTTTTTTTTTGAGTTGGAGTCTCACTCTGTCACCCAGACTGGAGTGCAGTAGCCACTCCCAGCCACTGCAGCCTCGAC
>NW_007247307.1:101615-102161 GCF_000164805.1 Carlito syrichta | reverse complement strand
CAGGCAATCCACTCACCTCAGCTTCCCAAGGTGCAGGATTACAGGCTGAGCCACCGAGCCTGGCTCTCATGTATTTCTTTGTTCACTTGAGTATTACCTGCAAATTACATACAGGCAGAAAATATATATTTTATTTACCTATTCTCAATGCTTAGTAAAGTGCCTAGCATGCAATAGACATTCAATAAATTTCTAGTGAAGGAAGGAAAAAGGAAATAATGAGCATAGAGAATCATTAAAAGATTCTGAATAGCAGAGTTGAAGAAAACATACCAAGAAATTCTGGAAAAACTAGGTGGATATTTGACAATTTCTAAAATTAGGTTTAAATGTTAAATTACTATAATTAATCCAATTAATGCTAGAAACTTTTAAAAGTGAAACCATAGTAGAGCAATATTCCTATGAGATATCTACTAAGATTATGCTCTTCTGGAACGCTCTGAAACTCTCAAACATATACACTCTAGTATCTTTAAGAGAATAATCTTAATTAACAAACATTTTATTAGCTGTTGGGTTATTTTTTTTTTTTTTTTTTTTTTT
>NW_007247307.1:55237-101431 GCF_000164805.1 Carlito syrichta | reverse complement strand
TTTATTTATTTATTTATTTATTTATTTATTTTGTGAGACAGATCTCACTGTTGCCTAAGCTGGTCTCATATTTCTGGGCTCAAGCAATCCTCCCCCCTCAGCCTCCCAAAGTGCAGGGATTACAGGCATGAGCCACCACGCCCAGCCCATTTTAGGTTTTGAAAATCAGAACACATATTGGTCAATAAGGAAAGGTCCAAGAAGCTATACAATAGGGTGTAGCTTCTCTAAACAACTCAGAGCCAAGATGAAAGACATAGTCTAAGATAAGATTGGTCTAGGAGGATATATTGGCTAATTTCATGTGTCAACTTAGCTAGGCACAGTACCCAAATGTTAGGTCAAACATTATTCTAGATGTTTCTGTGAAGGTAAAGTTAGATGATATTAGCATTTAAATAAGTAGATTTTAATTAAACAGATTATACTCCATAATGTGTATGGGCCTCACCCAATCCACTGATGGCTGGCATCTCCTGAAGAAGAGGAAGTCTGCCAGCAGACTGCTCTAAGACTTGAACTACAGCATCAACTCTTTCTTGGCTTTCCTGCCTGCTAGCCTGCCCTACAGATTTGCCATCCTCCATAAATGCATGGGCCAACTCCTTAAAATAAATCTGTCTCTCTCTGTGTATGGATGTGTGTGTATGTGTGTGTTTTCACAAATACATATCCATACATATACACTTAAACATATTATTGATTATGTTTCTCTGGAGAACTCTGACTAATATAGAGGATTAAGAGGGAGAAAACATGAGTGCAAATACTAGCTCTGGCACTTAATACCTAGGTGATACTTTCCTTAGAATGATTGTTTTCAACTATAAAACAAGCAGATTTTTGTTTTGTTTTGTTTGTTGAGTTGGAGTCTCACTCGGTCACCCAGACTGGAGAGCAGTGGCACGCTCCCAGCCACCGCAGCCTTGACCCGCTGGGCTCTGGCGATCCTTCCACCACAGCCTTCCAAGTAGCTGGAACTACAGGTGCGTGCTAGCACACCCGGCTAATTTTTGATTTATTGTAGAGACAAGGTCTCACCAAGTTGCCCGGGTGGGTCTCGAACCCGTGGGCTCAGGCAATCCACTTGCCTCGACCTCCCAAAGTGCTGGGATTACAGGCTGAGCCACCGAGCCCGGCCAATAAGCAGATTTTTAAAAACAACAAAAAATAAATGCTATTGACTTCATTTCCACATATCACAACTCAATTGTTGCTCCCAAATAAATGTGAACTCAAAATGTGCATTAAAATAATTTATATTTAGTCACTTTATTTATTCACTTATTCACTTTAAAGCTAGTACAAGCACTCAAATAACTAAGTATAAATATACTGTTGTTCTGATAAACTCCAAAGTACTCTCTATGGTAGAAAACACTGGAAAGAATTCAAAAATAACACTGACCTCATCAGACAGATGGCATTTATTTGGCACAATGTCAATAAAAATTAACTTCTTTAAATATGGAAATAATATACACTTTCGGCTCTGAAAATAAATTACCTCATTTCATAGTGAAAATGTTTTATTTCACAAGGCAGTACTGTTTTTATAAAATATGTAAAATATGATACTCTCCAAATTATTATAAACACCAGTCATTCAGCCACAAGGCAATCATATGAAGACTAGAATCTATACTGTTAAATGAGAAACTTCTTTGCCTAGGAAGAAATGAAATTTAGAAACGTTCATGATTTATATTAAGTAGCTAACTCAATAAGCTGGACTCCTGTCAACTATCTTATCAAGTTTACAATATAAAGTATTACTATAAAATGCAGAATAAAACACAAATTGTATTGAGTTTAAATTGACAATTTCAATTATGTCTTTATTTTGAATATTTTAAATTTATAGTATAAAATTACCTAGGTACAAAATACCTGATATTTTCACATTTGCATACAAGGGATTATTTGGTGATATTAAATATAAGTTACTTTGTCCAAAAAACTGACAAAAGCAAACCTTTAAATTTTCAGAAGTATAGCTGGATACAGCGTGTGGGGAATTTTGGAAGTGATAACAAAAGCAACCATGAACCTTGCTGTTTCTCTTCAACCACTGAGAAAAAAAAAGTTTCTCATTTAACAGAAGTTTCTCTTCAACGACTGATTTGGGCGACAGGGGTTAGAGGGAGAGGGCAGAAGCATTGTTTCAGAGAAAATTCCTCCTAACAAATTTCTCTACAAGCTAAACTGCAACTAAGTGAAGAAAAACATAAAAATAAACAAGGGTTTTAAAGAACATACAGAAAAACAAATAGTCTGAAAAGGCATACAAATTTTTTAAAAATTAGACAGGGAAAAGTAATGACTTCAAATGAGAAAATATCAACATTAGATCCTTTATCCATTAAAGAAATGCTGAAACTACACATTATAGCCAGGATATAACTGGCTATATAACTATATAACTGGCTATGATACAACTGATACAAGTGTGCTTGTTTGTTAGGGAAATGAAGTGAGAATTTCAATGAGATGAGTCATTAAGTCACTTTAAATCTGCTTAAAATTCTTGTCTGAAAACCTATGATAACAGTTGTAACTAAAAACTTTCTGAATTAGAAAGCAGAGTTATTTGAAATAATGTGTGAATTAGTTGTATTTTGGATGCTCCAAGCCCCTGGAAATACTCATCTGTAGGCTTCTTTTTAAAACATTCACAAAATTTTGTAGTTAAAGTGACCCTGGAATCCAACTGGTTTACAATAACACCCATGCAAGAATCTCATTTATAACATGTATGACCAGTGATTATCCCAATGTCTTGAATATGCCCAATGATGGAGAAAAAGGAATGTCATAGTTAAATTATCAGAAAAGCTTTAAAAGCTAAATTCATATCCCTATAATAACTTCTATACAGTGATTTCAATTCCACAATCTGTACTCTGCTAAGCAAGTATATACTTTCTTCTAAATGAAAACCTTTCAAATAAAGGTTTGACTTTCAAGTCTTTAAGCTAAACATTTATAATTCCTCCATCTCTTTCTCACATGACAAGTTTTCAACAACTGTTACTACTATGGTCACATTCTTTGGAAAAATTCCAATTTGCCAATGACCCTTAAAAAACATGGTATCCAAAACTAAATACAATATTCCAGATGTGATCCGGGTATCTCATGCAAAGTAATATAAGAACTACTGCCTCCCTTCTTAAAAATTCTTTATTTTTTGCCAGGCTCGGTGGCTCAGCCTGTAATCCCGCGCCTTTGGGAGGCTGAGGTGAGTGGATGGCCTGAGCCCGCGGGTTTCGAGACCCGCCTGGGCAGCGAGACCTCATCTCGACAATCAATCAAAAAATCAGCCGGGCGTGGTGGCGCGCGCCTGTAGTTCCGGCTCCTGGGAAGGCTGAGGCGGAGGGATCGCCGGAGCCCGGCGGGTCGAGGCTGCGGTGGCCGGGAGCGGCCGCTGCGCTCCAGTCTGGGCGACAGAGGAGACTCCGACTCAAGAAAAAAAAAAAAGTCCTCAAAGGAAAGTGTTTTGCGGATGTGGAAGAGGCAAAACAAAAAAACGGCAGCAGCACTAAAAGGCAACAAAACTGACTAGTTCAAAAACTGAGCAGTGGAAAAAGCATCTCGATGGGTGTATTTCATCAAACGAAGAGTACGTTGAAGGATTCTGAAGTTTAAATATGTAAGACTAAATACACAGCATTTCATAAGTAAATTCCAGGGTGCTTTGGGTCCCCCCTCATGAGACAGTGAAGAGGGAGAGAGAGAGTTAAAGGGAGGGAGGGAGGGAGGGAAGGAGGGAGGAAGCTAGAGTTTAGTTTGGGATCCAAACTAAAAACACGCGTACTATATATACTATACTAAACACACACACACACACACACACACACACACACACACACACCCTTCTTAAAGATGGGGAAATAATTCCTAAATTAATATATTTTCATAAATACCACCTGAGATAAAACTCGGCCGTTTTTCTTAATTCTCCATATGCTACGTGTAGACTTAAATCAAAACACCTGCATGCACCACACAGCTTGTAGCAAAGTTATTTTTGGATGCCAAACTAAATTTCCATTCAAGTTTTCCATACTTAAAGTCTCTAGATGACTGTGGAGATTCAATGAACTGTTACTTTATATTTTTAATGGCTTTTTACAGTAAAAGATAAGTTTCACTGCTTTGCTAAAAAGATTTATATGTCTATGCATAAATTTAGACTACCCTTAGATGTTGATGTAAAGAACTGATGTTTGAATCATGTCTACATTTTTTCCATTCTCCAAATTTTTCCCTATTAAGGCAATGCTTAGGAAAGAAGATACTTTGGCATTTTAAACTGCTCTGGGCATTTGCTGAACTTCCAACACTTCAGATGTAGGATATTGAGCTCTACTCCTATTTAGCACAAGTCATATATACAATTTTCAAAAATATAACATTTATTCTACTCAGAAAAAGGAGTTAATTCAAATTAGCAGTCAAGAAATCATTATCATTTGTGTCTCTATAACAAATGAAAATCAGTTGTGTATTTAGATAAATAATTATCTCTGACTTAAAAAACAAACTGAGGTAACAGTTAAGGTCTGAACTCGGCCAGACATTTCATCTAATTTATTTTATATCTTGTTCATATTTCAAGGGAAAGGAAATAAATGAACCAAAGAATATTACAAAATAAGTATAAATCAAAATCAAAGGCTTATTACTGTAGATAAATAGTGAAAGAATTGTTAATATTTAACACTGAAATTGTCACTTTCCTGGAAGAATTAAAAAGTCAGTTGTACTCCCATATATCAACTATTTGATATTTATGAGAATTTATAGAGATGTAGACAATTATAAAAAATTGTAAAAAACAAAAGAGACACATTGAACAGAACCATAAGCCAAAAATATTATCTGGTTTTCAAAGGTCTCCTAAATATTTCTAAAGATCCAAAAGTGGCTTAATTAAAGGAAGCCAAATCCAAAAGAGAATAGTCCTGGTTCACCTGGGTAGCTCTGACACCTAGGACTACCTAAAGATTTAGGAATTCCTCTTACTCCATCCCAGAAACTCCCATCCCGGTCCATGAAAAAAGGCTAGCTCCACATGTCTCTGAGAGTGAGATGACCTAGGACAGCAAGACTATCTTCTAACCTCTGGGCACTGAGTCACTTGGCAATTTACATCTTAGTGGTCCAATAACAAGTAGAATAGCATTAAACTACTGAAAGTGGCTGCTACAGGCTGAATGTTTGTGTACCCCAAAATTCACATGTTGAAATCTTTTTCCTCAGTGTGATGGTATTAGAAAGTGGTGCCTTTGGGAAGTGATTTAGGTCATGAGAGGAGTTCTGCATGAATCGAATTAAGTGACCTTATAAAAGGAACCCCAGAAAGCTCTCTGTTTTCTGCGATGTGAGGATAACAGGAAGCTGGCAATCTGCAACAGAGAAGAAGGCCCTTACCAGAACCCAACCACGCCTATACCCTGAATCTCCAACTGCCTAGCCTCCAGAACTGTGAGAAATGAATTTCTGTTGCTGAAAAGGCACCTAATTTATAGTAATTTATATAGCAGCTCAAATTGCCTAAGACAGAGCCATAACCTTATTTCAAGGGTTAAAAAATTTAACTTTGCAGCTATTAAAGTGGCTGTGAAACCATGTTACCTTTTCACAAGCAATTTAAGTTCACTTTATAACCAATTACTGAGATACTAAAATAAATCTAGCTTAATCAAGTAAAATTACCTTCATCATATACCTACACAGTATATTAACAAACAGGTATGTATTTAAAAAGCCAGGTAGGGAGTTCAAGACTAGCCTGGACAACATAATGAGACTTCCATCACTTAAAAAATTTTTTTTAGTTTCCCTCTATTAACCTCCCATTTGGTAGTTATTATAACTATAATCTGCACTATGTAATGAGAACATTCTTTGGCCAAAGGAATATGAGCTTTGGGAAGGTTTCTTTTTACATTTATTCCTTTTAAGCTTCTTTTCTTGTTTCTATTTCATAAACCAAATATCACTTAAAACTGGCACTCTGACCATATAACACAGCACTATTTGCTGTACTTCGGCAGCACAACATATGAGGAAACATTAGACTCTCATATGTGCATATGTCGTCAATTCGAACATGGCCATGATGGTTTCTATACTACTATATATCCTACCTCACATGAAACTGAGTATTGTTGAGTAATAAAGAAAGGTGAGTCCTCACAATTTAAATAATGAATACTCTACTTCAAATCTTTTTTGGAATTCTGAAGGAAATAATTATACAAATATATTATTAAATGCAGAAAAAACTATTTTAATGTTTTGTTTTGGCTCATCTTAATAGATCCTTTTATGCATTTCTCTGATAATTTTCTAGGAAAAAATAAAGCACAATAATAGAACATATTATTGACTTACTCATTTAAACAATAAGTCTAATTGATAATCTGCATCATTGTCAAAATCAAATCCAATACCATTTGTACAGCATGCAGAATATGCAAGTTAAAATATTAGAAGCTTTAAATACATAATTTAAGTTCTACATTCATACATTTAATTACTAGACCTCTCTCCTTGGAAGCCCCGGAGACATTTAAAATTTAACATGTTCTCAACATGACCTTTCTATTTCTCTTACATATTCCAATATTCTGAAATGCGATGCCTGATACCACTTAGTCATCAAGAAACCTGTGAGCTATAATAACACTAGTAACAACAGGCATCATTTGGGAATATCTACTTTGTGCTAAGAATCCCCACCCTCCACAAAATACTTGCAAAATAGGTAATATTCTGAGAAACTCTGCTGTAAAGAATGATGCATAATATAATTTAATTCTGATTTTCTCCAATTAGCTTGAGTACTAAGTACTTTTTGCACCATAGCTTTTGGTGAGCCAAAAGTACTGCTCTGATCACACTTTAAAAAATGCTTTAAAAAAAAAGTCTATTACAGCCAGGCTCAGTGGCTCAGCCTGTAATCCCGCATCTTTGGGAGGCTGAGGTGAGTGGATTGCCTGAGCCCGCGGGTTCGAGACCCGCCTGGACAGGAGAGACCTCATCTCTACAATAAATCAAAAAATTAGCCGGGCATGGTAGCACGCACCTGTAGTTCCAGCTTCTTGGAAGGCTGAGGCGGAAGAATCGCCGGAGCCCAGCAGGTTGACGCTGGAGTGGCCCTGAATGTGCCACAACACTCCAGCCTGGGTAACAGAGTGAGACTCCAACTCAAAAAAAAAAAAAAAAAAAAAAAGTTTATTATAAACAAACTGTTGCATTAGCTACTTTTGCTTGCCAAAATCAAATCAGTGATGCACTGTATAAAGAGTAGCTGAAAGGAATGTGAGTTTACAGTTGTATTGTCTATACTTAATTAAAATTGTACTTCCTTACAGCCTGATTCCTTGAACTGTAAGGAATTTCAGATTTATTTTTATGAGAATTTGTCTGTTAGAATAATATGCTTAGCCAGGCTCAGTGGCTCAGCCTGTAATCCTGTGCCTTTGGGAGGCTGAGGTGAGTGGATTGCCTGAGCCCGCGGGTTCGAGACCCGCCTGAGCAGCGAGACCTCATCTCTACAATAAATCAAAAAATCAGCTGGGCGTGGTAGCGCATGCCTGTAATTCCGGCTACTCGGAAGGCTGAGGCGGAAGGATCGCCGGAGCCCCGCAGGTCGAGGCTGCGGTGGCCGGGAGCGGCCACTGCACTCCAGTCTGGGCGACTGAGTGAGACTCCAACTCAAAAAAAAAAGAATAATATGCTTAACAGTAGGAGAGATAAAGAAGATAACAGTACCTTATATTTTTTTCTATGTGAGTGGATGAACAGAGTAATATTAAGTTATTATTTCTATGAGGCAACAAACATATATTAATTGAACACAAACCAGACATTATGTCTAAATAGCATAAAAAATATAAGAAATAATTTCTAAAATAGCATCCCTTCTCTCTAGAAGCTTATAATCTAGTTGAGACAAAATTAATAGTAAAATACCCAAAAACTTACACTGATTACTCTTCAGCGCATATAAATCTTTCTCTTTTTATCAAAAAGATCAAGCACACTTTGATAGACCATTAGAATTATCAACGGTAGAAACATGAGAATTTGCCAAATACACAGTATAATAATATATAGCCAATCAGAACCCAAAGTAGAGGGAGAAGGAAAAATGCAGTGTAAAAATATAGTAAGTAGAAATATTTCCAAATAAATTATGCAAATCTGTTTAGCTATCCTTTACATATGCCTGTATTATTGATCTACACAAAATCTTTCTTTAAAAAGTTTCACAGAGTTTCACAGAATATTAGTAATTTAAGTAACACTGGAAGCTCAGCAGTCTAAAAAAATACAGAAAAGACTTGTCTCTAGCTTCCAAAAATCACACCTCCATGAACAAATTAACCACAATTAGGTTGACATAAGCAGACTGCACTACCAAATACTGGAAGTTCTTCAAGAATTAAAATGTTTGGGTACATGGGAATGAGACCATCCAAGCAAGCCCAATATTCTTAAAAATTATTCTTTATGACATCTTGAAAAATCGACACGAAGTACCTATGCCAAAGAGAAAAGAAATTCAACAGAAAACCAATAAATAGATATTCCAGCAGTCATTTTGGAAAAAAAAGTTGAGAGTAGAGATATTCATATAAGAATTTATGTTTTAACCTAGGTAGATTTTAATGCCATACTCAAAATAAAAAATAAACATCCATCCATAGACAAGTATCACATCAAGATACTTATTTAAAAGTATGATAAAAAGATATACCTGCTTGTAACTGTGTTAAGCTCAGTACTCAAAGTACTATTAACCCTTAACTTTCACTTATTATGTTCCTAAGTGCTACCATGAAATCTATACAAAGTAAATAGAATAAGAGTTATAAACCTCCTGTTCACTTTCTGGATGTCTAAGAATACCTGCTGCTGCTATAGAAAAATTTAATAGACATTTGTCACTTTTGGCTTAAAAATAAAAATAGTCTATATGTTAATGGATACCTGGAAGATCCATCATTCACACATTCACAATTCCCTTTCTAATTAACTCCAACACCTAAATTTATGCCACATAAGTCTACTCAAACAGGTTTCTTTTTTTATATAATTATAGAAGAAGCCATGAGAATTACTTTCCTGGAAAACTTCAAAATCATCAAAATTTTAACAAAATATACTCGCTAAAATGCAACATAACAGCAAACTGCCATGAAGAGATAATACAGAAATGTTAATAAAGCATTTTTTACTTAAATTTCCAATATAACGGAAAAAGTTGAAATAATAAAATTAGTATCTCCACTTAGATTCAACATTGTGAGTCTTTTGCCACAAATGGTTTCCAACCCTTCTTGCCTGTGTCTTCTACAACTCCACGAGTTCAGATAAGATCAGGTTTTGTCCCAAATGAGATTTTTCACACATTTTATTTTTCAGTTTTAGAATTAAAATTATGGATAAGCAGTGGTGGACTGTGGTATTACTCCTAATGTACAGATGATGAAACAGAAACACAGAAAGGCTAAAAATACCAGACTAAAACAAGGAAGTAGTAAAACCAGCAGGTGAAAATAGGCAACTAACTCCAGAGTCAATCCTTTCAAACATGAGGCTTCAGTCCAATGGGAAATCTGTGGCTTTCTTCATCTCTGCCCAGAATCTGGATTAAAAAAAAAACTCCAACCTCTAATTCCATTACGACCCTCCTAATCTGAGTCACCATCATCTCAGCCTCCACTAGGGTTTATTGCAGTAGTCTCCTAACCAGACTTCCTGATTCTTCTTTTGCTTGTTGGTTCTATTCTCAACACAGCAACCAGTGTTATTTTTTAAAACATCAGTCACATCATGTCATGTCACTGCTCAAGACCATTTAGGATTTTTTGTTCATTCATAGTAAAAGCCAGCGTTCTTCAAACAGCCTTCAAGAACACCTAGGCCCTAGACTCTCTCACTTACATTACCTCTGTGACCTCATCTCCTGCTGTCTCACTCCAGACACCCTGGTCTCCAGGTTGCTACTGGTCCCCAGGTTATGTTCCCAGTGATGGCTCTGGTACTGGCTGACATACGTTCCCACTTGTACCCACATGACTCCCTCCCTGACTCCTCCAATATCATCTCCCAATGAAATCCATACTGTCCATCCTGCTTAAAATCACAACTGCCTCCAGCAAAGCAACTGGCAGTCCCGATCCCTCTTTTCCTGTTCTCTCTTTCTCTGTAACATTTGTTATAATGATTATGATTTTAAAAAAAGATGAAATATGTCAAGTGTTGGCAAAGATCAGGAGAAAAGGAAACACATGCATATTGTTAGTGAGAACGTAAATTAGGCCGAGCATGGTGGCACATGTCTATCATCTCAGCTCTTTGGGAGACAGAGGCAAGAGGACTGCCTGAGCCCAGGGGGTCAAGACCAACCTGGGCAACTTGGTGAGACCTCATCTCTACAATAAATTTTTAAAAATTAGCCGAGCATGGTGGCACATGCCTGTGGTTCCAGCTACTTGGAAGACTGAGGCAGAAGGACTGCCTGAGCTCAGCAAGGCGAGAGAGTGCCACTGCACTCCAGCCTGGGTAAGAGACTCCGACTCAAAAAAAAAAAGAGAGAGAATGTAAATTAGTACAGCCATTATGGAAAATAGTATGCAGCTTCCTCAAAAAATTAAGCCTAAAACTACCACCTGATCTAGTAATCCCACTACTAGGTACATATCCAAAAGAAATAAAATCAGTATGTCTAAGAAATATCTGTACTCCCATGTTCATTGCAGCATTATTCATAACAGCCAAGGAATGAAATCAAGCTAAGTGTCCATCAATGGAGGAAATTATAAAGAAAATGTGTGTGTGTGTGTGTGTGTGTGTGTGTGTATAATGGGATACTACTCAGTCTTAAAGAAGAAAATCTGTAGTTTGCAACAATATGGATGAACCTGGAAAACATTTGTGCTAAGTGAAATAAGCCAGGCACAGAAAGACAAATGCCACATGATCTCACAGACATGCAGAATCTAAAAATAGTCAAACTCATAGAAGCAGAGAGCAGAATGGTAGTTTCCAGGGGATGGAGGTGGAGGAGTTATGAGATTTGAGAGATGTTAGTCAATGGATACAAAATTTCAGTTCAATGGGAGGAATGATTTCAAGAGATCTATCGTACAACATGGTGACAATGTAGCACAACTATCTTAATGGCAAGCCAAATCCACACTGGGAGTATAAACAGTAGGAATGACAACATTGTCAGTCATTCTTGACAACATATTATATATTTGAGAATTGCTAAAAGAATAGATTTTAGTATTCTCACCACAAATTAATGATAAGAAGGAGATAACATATATGCTAATTAGGTTGATTTGGCCACTTTACAACATATATGTGTTCCAAAACATAATGTTGTACACCATAAATACATACAGTTTTACTGTCAACTTAAAAATAATAATAAATTTTAAATGACTGCAAAAAACTTAAATTACTGCAAAAAAAATAAAGACACACAACAAGCTATATTTTAAATAAAAGTTGACATACCTTGGCTTCCGAAATGCTAAGCTGTATTGTTGGCAAGCCAGACCCACGGTGGGAGTATAAACAATGGGCATGAATTTCTCAATGTCAGACATTAGAACGCTGTAAAAGAGCTTTTCATTTCTATCTTGAAGATCCATTAAGAGAAGATACCTGTGGAAATTGAACATAATTAGATCTACAGCCCACAAAGGCATAAAATAGTTGCATAGAAATCAAATCAAACACTTTTACAACGGAGATTAAAGCATTTTTAGGTCATATAGAAAACAACTGACAAAAAAAACTTTAGAAGCTGGGCTCGGTGGCTCAGCCTATAATCCCACGCCTTTGGGAGGCTGAGGTGAGTGGACGGCCTGAGCCCACGGGTTCGAGACCCGCCTGGGCAACTTGGCGAGACCTCATCTCTACAATAAATCAAAATGAGCCAGGCGTGGTAGCGCGTGCTGTATTTCCAGCTACTCTGAAGGCTGAGGAGGAAGGATCACTGGAGCCCAGCGGGTCGAGGCTGCGGGAGCCGGGAGCGGCCACTGCACTCCAGCCTGGGCGACAAAGTGAGACTCCAACTCAAAAAAACCAAAAAAACAAACAAACAAAAAAGACTTTAGAAATATTCTTAAACACCTCAAAGAATAAAGATTCATACATTTAATTACCATCATTCAAACATTAAAATCATTCCTTAAATAACAGTTTTATTCAACACTTGAAGAGACTTCATCCCTATTTTAAAACGAAAGACAGATGAAAATACCACTACAGATACAGTTTAACATTAACTAATAGAAAGAATTCATCCTTTCACTTGCAGTACTGAGAAGCCAAGGGAAAAGACAAAGGAAATGAGCACAGGAATGTAGTATCCATTCTACAAAATAGCTAAGGTAGACAAGTTCAAGTTTTCTTACTATTTGTATCTAATGGTTTTTTTCTTTGCAAAGGCATTTCTGAGCTAGAGCTATCTTTCTAAATATAAACCTTTTCATGTTACCTGTACCCTTCAACAGTGTACAGAATAAAACTCGAACTGCTTAGTATAGCTTAAAAGAATCTTGCAAAACTATTCAACAATCTGACCAGCATTTGGAATTGATTTCCATTCTCTAGAATATTTTAAATGCACAGAACTGGGAGTGAGAGACGCATGGATTCTTATGCTTGGGCAATTAAATAAATAACCCTGAAAATGAACACACAGGAGGAAGACAATTAGCTAAAAAAGTTTTCTGAGTCAGAGTCTCACTCTGTTGCCCAGGCTGGAGTGCAGTGGCACACTCATAGCCTCTGCAACCTCAACCTGCTGGACTCAGGTAATCCTTCTTCCTCAGCCTTACAAGTAGCTGGAACTACAGGTGCATGCCACCATTTTTTAATTTATTGTAGAGTTGAGGTCTCACCAAGTTGCCCAGGCTGGTCTCAAACCCCTGGGCTCAGGCAATCCTTTCACCTCTGTCTCCCAAAGTGCTGGGATTACAGGCATGAGCCACCACACCCAGCTGAGTTTAATTTTTGACATGATAAAATTGATTTAGCAATGTGGAAGTTACAGCTAAATCAACTATCAATTCTCAGATCTCACCTTACTTATCAGGTAACACAGGTAACATTCCCTAGAGTTCAACATTTCCTTTCCTTGACCTGCAGCTATCACATTCTCTTGGTTTTCCTCCCATCTCACTGGTCATTCCTTTTCTGTTTCTTTGCTGCTTTCTCTTCTTCTCTGAAAACCTTCTAACACTCACGTTTAACACATTAGGAAATTATGTTAGCTTTACTTTCAAGATATACTCAAAATCTGACCACTTTCATTGCTACTGTTCTGGATCCAAATGATCATCCCCTCTTGCCTGTATTATAATAATAGTCTCCTAAAAATTCTCCCAGCCTACATTCTAGCCTCAACACTGCAGCCAGTCTTTCTGGAATATACCCTACATAATATGAATCTCCTGCTCAAAACCTCAAAGGCTCCTCTTTTCACTCAGTAACAGCAGAAGTCCTCTAGTGGCTTACAAAACCCTAATATCTGCCTGTCCCCATTACCTTGCTAACTTCCTTCTCCTAGGTCATTCTGCTCCAGACACAAGTCTCCCTGCTGGTCCTTGAATATACCAGAATAAAACACTGTACCTCTGATTTTATCATGGCTAACTGCCTCACCACCTTTGATTTTTTGCTCAAAATTCACCTTCTCAATGGAAGCTACTCTTATAACCCCATTTAACAATGCAAACTGGTCATACCTACAGCCAAAATTCTCAGCCCCTCTTTACCCTAATCTATCCTTTCTTCTTTTTTCCCATGGCACTAGCCACTTTCTAGTATATTATCAATTTTTCTATTTACAAAATGTTAACAATTTATGTAAATTCCATGAGGGCAGAGACTATCATGTAAATTCCATGAAGGCAGAGTTCCCAATATCTAAAAGAGTACTTGACACTGAGTTTACATTCAGTATATATTTGAGGAGTAGTCTGCAGTAAAAATATGAAAGTTGTTCTCATTCAGCAGCTCTTCTAGTAAAACTATATATATATATATATATATATATATCTGAAAGTCACCAGCTCTTAGCAGGTAGCTGATATAATGGCCCAGGAAAAACATAAAAGTAAAGACATAAGTGACTACAGGAAGAACTTAAGAAACAAGTAAAAGAGAAGACTGTAAAGTAGTTTAAGAAGAATCTAATATATACACACTGAACAAACTGAGTCAGACTCTTTGCCCAGCTACCCGTCACAACTAATGGGCTCGTCAACAAAGTGGCCATGGTAGCAGGGATATAATTATACATGAGCTCAGCAACAGGGACTGCCAGAGTACTACTCATGGACTTACAAATGCCTTTTCCACTGTCATGGTATTCCACACAGCATTGCTTCTGGTCAAGGAACTCACTTCATAACAAATGAAGTGTGGCAATGAACCCATGGTCATGGAATTCACTGGTTTTATTTTTTTTTAATTTTTTTATTTTTTGAGTTGGAGTCTCACTCGGTCGCCCAGACTGGAGTGCAGTGGCCGCTCCCGGCCACCGCAGCCTTGCCTGCTGGGCTCCAGCGATCCTTCCACCTCAGCCTTCCGAGTAGCCGGAACTACAGGCGCGCGCTACCATGCCCGGCTAATTTTTTGATTTATTGTAGAGATGAGGTCTTGCCTGCCCAGGAGGGTCTCGAACCCACGGGCTCAGGCAATCCACTCACCTCAGCCACCCAAGGCGTGGGATTACAGGCTGAGCCACAGAGCCCAGCTTTCATTGGTTTTACAATGTTTCTTACCAATCTGAAGCAACTGACTTGACAGAACAATGGAATATCCTTTTTGAAGACCCAGTTACAATACCAACCAGGTGGCAATACCTTGTAAAGCTGGATGAAGGTTCTCGAGGAGGCTGTATATGCTCTAATTAATGTCCAATATATTGTGTTGTGTTTCCCATAGCCAGGATTCACAGGTCTAGGAATCAAGGGGTGAAAATGGAAGTAGCATCACTCACCAACAACCCCAACACTCACCAATGATCCACCAGCAAAATTTCTTTCTGCCCCTGTGACCTTATGCTCTGCCAGTCTAGAGGGCTTCCAAAGGGAAGAACGTTTCCATCTAGAGACACAATAATGAACCCACTGAACAAGAAGTTAAGACTGCCACCTGGCCACTTTGTGCACCACACACCTCTGATTCAACAGGCCAACAAAGGAGTTTCTGTGCTGGCTGAGAAGGATTGATCCTGACTACAGAGGAAGCTGGGACTGCCACACTGAGAAAGAGTGTGTCTGAATACAGGAAATCCCCGAGAATGTCTTTTAGAATTACCATGCCCTGTGATTGAAGCCAATGAAAATTACAACACAATTCAGGGAGGAATACTAATGGCCCAGATCATTCAAGAATGAAGGTCTGACTCACTAGATCAGATAAAGAACCAATCAGCTGAAATACTTGCTGAGGGCAAAGAGAATATGGAAGGGGCATGGAAGAAATACCAGCTATGACCGTGTGACCAATTATAGAAACAAAGATTGTAATTATGATAAATATTTTGTTGTGAATATGTTTATATGTGTATATATGAATCTGTATGCAAATGAGTAAATATCATTTTCTTCCCTCATCATATCATCAGATAACATAAGATATAATGACTTTATATCACAACATTTAAGTATTGCTAACTTTACATCATAGTGTTTAAGTTAAGGGACATCAAGGAGAAGAGTAAACACCACCCAAGGATTCTGCATCCTCTTCTAAGGAAAGGGTTGGTGCATTTTCTGTGGTATCCAGGACTGTTATATCATGTTAGGTGGAAGTATGACTTGGTTATTGTCTTTATTCAAATACTGAGTATGACTTAAGGAGATGCATATAAGTGTTGTCATAGTCCCTCAGGCTGCTCTTACAAAACCGCCACAGACTGCACAGCTTAGAAACAACAGAAGTTTACTCTCATAGTTCTAGAGGCCAGGAAGTCCAGGGTCAAGGCAGGAGCCGAGTGCAAAGCCTGGAAAGGACCCGTTCCTCATAGACGGAACCTCCACTCTGCATTTTCAGGGTTAATTTTGTGTGTCAACTAAGTAGGACAGTTCGTAGCTTGGCTAATACAAAAAAGCAACATCAACTGGGTGCCTATCAACAAGAGAAACTTATTTCTCACAGTTCTGAAGGTTGGAAGTCTGAAACCATGGAACTAGCATTGCTGGGTTCCAGTGCGGACCTTCTTACAGGCTGTAGAGAGCCAATTTCTCATATCCTCAAATGGCAGAAAAAGGAGGGACCCAGTTCTCTAGCCTCATCTTATAAGAGTACTAATCCCAATTCATGAGAGTTCCACTTTTATAACCTAATCGTCACCCAAAGGCCCTACCTCCTAATAACCTCACCTTGGGGATTAGATTTCAGCAGGCCCTACCTCCTAATAACCTCATCTTGGGGATTAGATTTCAGCATCAGTTCATAACAAACAGGGTGTACAGATATTTGGTCAAACATTATTCTGGATGTTTCTGCAAAGGTATTCTTGGATGAGATTAACATATAAATTGTTGGACTCTGAGATTACCCTCCATAATGTGGGTGGGCCTCTTTCAATCAGTTGAAGGCCTTAACAGAAAGGCCAACCTCCCTTCCAGCAAAAAGGAATTCTGCCAGCACAGTGCCTTTGGACTCAACTGTGACTTTTCTCTGATCCCCAGCCTGCTATCCTACACTGCAGATTTCAGATTTAACAAGCCTTCTCTCTCTCGTTCTAGCTGTCTCTCTCACACTCTCACACACCCCTATCGGTTCTGTTTCTTTGGTTTGTTTTTGCTCTTTTGTTCTTTTGGGTTTTTTATCTGCATTTTTTATAGTTTAAGGTGTGTATCAATATATATTTGAGAATTTGATCTGAATTCCTGTTTTTCTGGTCTTTCTGTTTTTCTTCTCTATTCACTTTGTGCTAGGCATGTGTGTGTGTGTGCTTAGTTTTCTTAGGTTTTTTTGTTGTTTGTTTTGTTTCATTTTGTTGTTATTCCAGTTTGTTTTGGGCTGTGTGTGTATGTCTCAGTGTGTGTGTGTGTTCAGTTGTTGTTTGCAATGGTTTCTGCTTTGCCTCATCATAGAGAGTGGTGGTGGGGAGTGGGTCTCAGGGAACACATACCACAATAGGTGAATATTGCAATTTGCAAGTAGTTTCTGAATCCTAGTGCCCCATCCCCTACTTTATTCGACTTTCAAAAACTACAAGAGACAGCAAAGCTTCCCATCCACCATCCTATTTCAAAACAGAATAAATCCAGAGCCTAGATCAGAGAAGAATAGAGGACTGAGCAAACATCAGAAGGGAAAGCCTCTCCCACTGACACTGAATAACAGAACTAAAGAGAAAAACAAGAGATCTTTCACAAATGAGAAAAAAACAACAAAGGAAGACCACAGGCAATTTCAAGTGTATCAAAGACAAAACACCTGAAAAATCAGACCTTGGTACCCAAACAATGGAACTCACCAACGACTGGCCCCAGAATACAACAGGGATTAGGGAATGGATGAAAGAGTGAATAAGACTCAAGAAAGAAAAGATGCAACACTGAAAGAACTCGTAACAGAGATTTGGCAATAAAAAAATTTCATCCAGGAAATAAACAGCAAGATGACAAGCATGGAAAGCAGAATTAATCTAGCTGAAGAAAGAATCTCAGAACTTGAAGACAAGAACATGGAATTAATCCAACTGTAAAAAACATAGAAAGAAGACTCAGAAAGAAACAACAAAGCCTACAAGAGACATACGATTATATCAAGAGGCCAACCTACACCTGATTGTATCCCAGAAGAAGAAAGAGAAATAGAGAAAACTTGTAGCATCTCACCAGAGATGTGACCAGCCAAGCACAAGAGATACAGAAAACCCCCACAAGACATCAAACAAGAAGACTAGCCCCTATTCACATAGTAATTCGCCTACACAAAGTATGCACTAAAGAAAAAATCCTTAGGGCAGCAAGAGAGAAAGGTCAGACTACCTACTGGGGAAAACCAATCGGAATAGCAGCAGACCTATTGACAGAAACACTACAAGCAAGAAGGGACTGGAGTCCTACATTCAAAGTCCTCAAAGATAAACAATTTCAACCAAGAATTTCCTACCCAGCAAGCTCAGCTTCACCAATGATGAAAAAGTAAAATCCTTCCCAGACATCCAATCCCTAAGAGTTTATGCAGCTTCCAGACCACCTCTACAGGAGACACTTAAAAAGGAATTAAGCACAGAAGAAAGAAAAAAAAGAATGACCACACACTCCCCAAGAGAACAGCAGAACACAGAAACAACAGAGAATACAGTGCAACAAGAAACTTGAAAACACACACATACATCAACCCCAAAGCCAGAAGAAAACAAGTAAAAAAAGAGAAAACGTTATAAGAACCTCAAGACAGGGATAAACAATCACATTTCAATAACCAGCCTGAATGTGAATAGACTAAATGGAACACTGAAAAGACACAGAAAGGCAAACTGAATAAGAAACCTGACCCAAGTATTTGCTGCATCCAGGAAATTCATCTCAACACAAAGGATGCACACAGACTCAAAGTTAAAGATCAGAAGACAAGTTTCTAGGCAAATGGATCACAAAATAAGGCAGGAGTCACAATCTTAGTATCAGACAAAACAACCTTTAAGCTATCAAAAATTTTAAAAGATGCAAAAGGACACTACATAATGATAAAAGGTTTACTCCATCAACAAGAAATATCCATTCTAAACATATATGCAACCAACACAGGAACACCAGCGTTTATAAAGCAACTACAAGAAAACTAAAAAATGATATTGACTCTAACACTATTATAGCAGGGGACTTGAATACCCCACTAACAGCCCTAGATAGATCATCAAGGCAAAAAATCATCAAGGAGATCCAGAAACTACACATGACACTTGACCAAATAGATAACTACAGATAACTACAGATATATAGATAACTACAGATATTCCACCAAACAACTACAGAAAATACATTCTACTCACCACCACATGGAATGTACTCCAACGTCGATCACATCCTTGGCCATATCAAACATAAAAAATTCCACAAGGTTGACACCTTGCCATGCACATTCTCAGACCACAGTGGAATAAAAATAAATATCACTGCCAACAAAATATCCCCAAGGCCAAAAATACATGGAGACTAAAGAGCATGATGCTGAACAACTACTGGTTCAACACTGCAATCAAAGCAGAAATCAAAAGATTTCTGGAAACAAATAAAAATGAAGAAACATCTTATCAAAATCTCTGGGGTGCCATGAAATCCGTTCTCAGAGGGGAATTTATATCCCTACGAGCACACATCAAGCAAATGGAAGATCACAAGTGGAGAGCCTAACAAACCGCCTAAGGGAGCTGGAAAGAGAAGTCCACCAAACCCCCAGCTTTAGCAGAAGAATCCAAATCACCAAAATCAGAGCCCAAATAGGGGACACAGGAGACAAAAATATCATAGAAAACATAAACAAAACAAAAAGCTGGTTCTTTGAAAGAATTAACAAGATTGATGGACCAAATGATCGAGAAAAATAGAGAAAAAGCCCAAATAAACACAATCAGAAATTCAAAAGATCAAATCACAACTGACCCCAAAGAAATACAAAAGATTATCAGAGATTACTATGTACACCTACTTGGAAACAAACCTCATAACCTAAATGAAATGGAGAACTTTCTAACATCACACAACCTCCCCAGGTTGAAACAAAAAGACATTGAGACACTAAATAGACCAATAACAACCCAGGAAATTGACTCCGTCATACGAAAACCACCTACAAAAAAAAGCCCTGGACTAGATGGCTTTCCAGCAGAATTCTAGAAAACGTACAAGGAGGAGCTGATACCAATCCTATTTAAAGTATTCCAGGCAATTGAGAAGAATGGAATTCTCCTCAAATCATTTTACGAAGCTAGCATCACACTGATACCCAAACTGGGAAAAGAGCCAACAAAAAAAAGAGAACTACAGGCCAATAACCCTTATGAACACAGAGGCAAAAATCCTCAATAAGATTCTAGTAAATCGGATCTAAAACACATCTCAAAAAATCATCCACCATGACCAAGTAGGCTTCATCCCCAGGATGCAGGGCTGGTTCATCATTCACAAGACCATAAATGTAATTAATTATATCAACAGATGTAAAAACCACATGATTATATCATTAGATGCAGGAAAAGCTATTGATAAAATCCAGTATCCCATCTTGATAAAACCTCTCAAACACCTAGGTATATAAAGAACATACCTCAAAATAGTTAGTGCTTCTGCAAAGCAAAAGAAACCATCAAGAGAGCAGGGAGACAGTCCACAGAATGGGAAATAATATTTCTCAACTGTGTATCTGACAATGGCCTTACATCTAGGATCTACAAGGGACTCAAACACACCAAAGGAAAAAAACAGCTCCATTAAAAAGCGGGCAAAAGATATGAACTGACACTTCTCAAAAGAAGATATATGGGCAGCCAACAAACACACGAAACAGTGCTCAGCCTCACTCATCATCAGAGAAATGCAAATCAAAACCACATTGAGATACCACCTAACCCCAGTAAGAATGGTCATCATTAATAAAACAAACAACAACAGATGCTGGCAAGGATGTGGAGAAAAGGAAATGCTTCTACACTGCTGGTGGGAATGCAAACTAGCGCAACCTCTTTGGAAAACAGTGTGGCGATTTCTGAAACAACTAGAAATTGACCTTCCACATGACCCTATTGGGAATATACCCAGAGGAACCCAAATCATTCTACAAAAGATATCTGCACACATATGTTTGTTGCAGCTCTATTCATAAGAGCAAAAACATGGAACCAACCATGAAACTGGACTGGATTAAAAAAATGTGGTGGCCGGGCTCGGTGGCTCAGCCTGTAATCCTGCGCCTTTGGGAGGCTGAGGTGAGTGGATTGCCTGAGCCCAGGGGTTCGAGACCCGCCTGGGGAACTTGGCGAGACTTCATCTCTACAATAAACCAAAAGTTAGCCGGGTGTGGTAGCGTGCGCCTGTAGTTCCAGCTACTTGGAAGGCTGAGGCGGAGGAATCGCTGAGCCCAGCAGGCAAGGCTGAGGTGGCCAGGAGCGGCCACTGCACTCCAGTCTGAGCGACAGAGTAAGACTCCAACTCAAAAAAAAAAAAAAATGTGGTGGCGGGGCTCAGTGGCTCAGCCTATAATCCCAGCACTTTGGGAGGCCAAGGCAAGAGGATTGCCTGAGGCCGTGGGCTGGAGACCCATCCGGGCAACTTGGTGAGACCTCATCTTTATAAAAAAAAAAAAAAAAAAAAAACCTAGCCACGCGTGGTAGCACATGCCTATAGTTCCAGCTACTTCGAAGGCTGAGGCGGAAGGATCGCCAGAGCCCAGCAGGTCGAGGCCGCAGTGGTTGGGAGCATGACACTGCACTCCAGCCTGGGCGACAGAGTGAGACTCCGGCTCAAAAAAAAAAAAAAATGTGGTACATGTACACAGTGGAATATTATGCAGCCATAAAGAAGGACAAACATATGGACTTCACAGCATCTTGGATTGATTTGGAGTTGATCATACTCAGTAGCTATCACAGAAACAAAGAACATATGTTTTCACTCATAAACAGACCTTGAACAATTATTATAAGAAAGGAATTGGCAGTAGTGGGAAACTGTCAGGGTAAGAGGGTGGGATTGGCAGTTGAGGGAAACTGCTAGGGGAGGGAGAGGCATACCTCATCAACAAGGGGTACCTGCATAATCAACATTTGTAAACCTAACCCTGAATTGTACCTTACATTTTTATAATTTAAAAAGAATTTTAAAACATATATTTTAGTTTTCTCATCCAGCAAAAAAAAAACTAGATAAATACATAAGAGAAAAATAAAAATCATCTTCAGTAGTGTGTTACCTGTCAAAGTCAGAGTTCAGACGCTCAAAATTTTTAACTACTCTGAGGACCTGGAGCTCCTGACTAATGAAGCAAGGTGGCAGCAATCCATGAATGTCCAACTGCTGTCTCTCTTCCAGGGTAAAAGCCAACTCCTGTGCAGTAAAGGAAAACAATAATTTGAGGAGCAAAAAAACAAAAAGCATATATACACACAAATAAAGTCCAACAAGAATATGGAACTAAAAAGCAGATCTGCCACTGCTCTAACTATGGCCATATGACTGGTAAATCACGTACGTTCCCCATACCTCAGTTTCTTTATCTATAGAAATTAGAATACTATAGAATCTATAAGATTTATCTTTAAAATTAAGATACTATAATATTTTCAGAGCTGTGTCACTCAGACATCATTAGGATAAAATTAGATGGAAGGAAATTACTTAAAAACATACAAATGAAAAATCTAATCATTATTGTCAGTATATATAAAAATAAATAATAGTTATAATACCTGCTGTATTTCCACCTCTAAAATAGGAAAAGCCTTATAAGATTCTTAAGTAACTGCTTCAACACTCCTCTCCTGAACTATCTTCCCAGGTGTACAATTCTTTTTTTTTTTTTTTTTTTTTGAAAGTAGGATTTATTTAGAGAACAGAAAAGCTCCCACAGTGGGAGGAGACCCGAAGGGGTTGCCCAGATGTACAATTCTTATGTACTCTTAGGCACCCCAAACTTCTAGCCATTGCCTGAACACACCACAACCTTTTATTTTTCCATGACACATGGTCAACAATATCTTTCTTCCCTGCTTCTCTGCTCTCCAAAACTTACCTCAAATGCTCCTACTCTCTAAAGCCTTTCCTGACTCACCTAACACATGCATTGCAACCCTACACCTGCTACCTGCTGACATGAACACTGATAGTGTAAAACAATAACTAACAAACTATGGTACTCAAAATCAAGCAAACAAAATAGAAATTATGGGTTAATGTATACACCAGAATGGACCTGAGATTGCTGAAATATAATTCAAGTGGAAATGAAGTAAAAATAGCAGAGCAAACCCCATAGTCATTGATAGAAGACAATGATCTTTTAAGGAGGCCCCAGGGGGGATACTGAAGCCCAATAGACTTCTTTTTTTTTTTTTTTTTTTTTTGTGAGTTGGAGTCTCACTGTCGCCCAGACTGGAAGGCAGTGGCCACTCCCGGCCACTGCACCCTCAACCTGCTGGGCTCCAGCGATCCTTCCGCCACACCTGAAACTACAGGTGCGCACCACCACGCCCGACTAATTTTCTGAATTATTGTAGAGATGAGGTCTCGCCAAGTTGCCCAGGCAGGTCCCGAACCCGCAGGCTGAGGCAATCCACTCACCTCGGCCTCCCAAAGTGTGGGATTACAGGCTGAGACAGCGAGCCCGGCTCCAATAAACTTTTTGACTAAACTGTGACTGACATTCCTTTGGGTCCAGCTTAAGTTCATCAACATGATATGATAGTCAGTGTTATGGTCTGAATGTTTGTGGCCCCCCCAAATTTGTATGCTGAAATCCTCACCCTGAAGGCAAAGGCAAGAGGAAGCAGGGTCTTTGGAAGGCGATTAAGTCGTGGGGGCACGCCCCTCATGAATGAGAGTAGTGCCCTTATCAAGGAAACCTAGAGAGCTTGTTCACCTCATCTGTCGAGTGCTGCTCACGAATCCAGAAGCAAGCTTCTCGCCAGACACCTGATCTATGGCACCTTGATGTTGAACTTCCAGGCTCCAGAACTGTGAGGGGAAAACCTGACTTTTATTTGTGAGTCACCGCGTCCAGGGTGTCCTATGAGGCCGCCCAGACGGACCAAACAGTGTGGTTGCATCACGGTGATCACCGCTATTCCTAGACAACGCCACGAGGAGGAATGTGCTCCGGATCCCTCGGTCGTCCTCCTCTGGCTCTGGAAGCTCCTCGTGATGGAGAAAAGAGTCTACTGAGTACGTGTGAAGCTTAACACTGGGAAAGGACAGGCGCCGGGCTCGGTGGCTCAGCCTGTCCCGCGCCTGGGGGAGGCTGAGGGGAGTGGATGGCCTGAGCGCGGGCTCGAGACCCGCCTGGGCAGCGAGACCTCAGCTCGACAATCAATCAAAACATCAGCCGGGCGTGGTAGCGATGCCTGTAATTCCGGCTGCTCGGAAGGCGGAGGCGGAAGGGTCGCCGGAGCCCGGCGGGTCGAGGCTGCGGGGGCCGGGAGCGGCCGCCGCACTCCAGTCTGGGCGACAGAGTGAGACTCCAACTCAAAAAAAAAAAAAAAGGGACAGGCAATTTGGTTCCTTCCAGAGGGAGAAAGCAGGCCCTGATTGGCAGGAAATAAACATAACCAACGCCAGAAGTCTGTGGAAGAGGTCAAGGGATGAACAGTCCTCTCTTTCTTCCAATATTTGATATGAACAGACCTTTGATGCATGTCACGGATGGAAAGTCTTACGTTTAATTAGGCTCCTGGGTCAGGGGGCAGAGTGTAGAGAGACAAATAGATGGCCCACTGAACGATCCTGGGGTAGAGCACTCTGGGTTGGCTGCAGGAGCTAGCTGGGACCAACGGCTCCAGAATCTCCAGTGCAAGAAGCGGAGTACAACCTTGCACTGTCATTAGGTCTCAAGTGCTATCAGCACAGCTGGTGTCCAGTTGCAAGGTGCTTTTCCCCAGTGAGCAGCTAAAGCCCCCAGTGCTATGGCCGGGGATCCCCTGAAGTTCCAGTGTATGTGGACAGCCAGCAGGATGGTCCCCTTCCAAGGGGGGAACCAGTGCATCCCACTGTGCCTGGCCCAGTCATCCTCTCTTGGAAGCCTAGCGGATAGCTGACAGTCCAGTCAGTCAGTCCTCTGCCAAGGAGTTCCGGCTGGCACCAGGAGACACTTGTGGCGGTACCTGAACATTGTCTGCCATTTACTTTTTGTGGTTTGGGTCCCCCCACCAGAATGAAAACTCCATGAGGTCAGGGAACTGTGTGTGTTACCTTCCCTGTTTTTCCCTAGTGCTGAGATAGTACCTGATATAATTGGAGTTCAGTAATTCATTATATACATGAAATAGAACATTTCAAATACTCAGTTTCACAGGCATATTTTTAAAAATTTAACTATAACATCACTACTCAGGAAACCAATTAGCATATTTATTCTGATAAAATTATTTTTTAAAATTTAAAGCAACCAGAAAGAGATATTTGTTTTAAACAGTAATCTATAAAATAAAAGACATACTTCACTTATTAAAGATATAACTAGGCTGGGCACAGTGGCTCAAGCCTATAATACCAGCACTTTGGGAGGCCAAGGCAAGAGGACTGCCTAAGCTCATGGGTTCAAGACCAGCCTAGAGCCGGGCTTGGTGGCTCAGCCTACAATCCCACGCTTTGGAAGGCCAAGGTGAGTGGATTGACTGAGCCTGCGGGTTCGAGACCCGCCTGGGCAACTTGGCGAGACCTCATCTTTACAATCAAAAATTCAAAAAATCAGCCGGGCATGGCAGTGCGTGCCTGTAATTCCGGCTACTCAGAAGGCCGAGGCAGAAGGATCGTCGGGCCCAGTGGGTCCAGGCTGTGGTGGCCGGGAGCGGCCGCTGCCCTCCAGTCTGGGCGACAGACTGAGACTCCAACTCAAAAATAAAAATAAAAAATAAAGATATAACTAGAAAGACTGATCATTTAAAACAAAATGTCATGAAATAACTTTTTGCATGAGATAAAATTATAAACAGTAATATATTTGAAAAAGAAAGAAAATGCAACCATTTTTCCTCTAACTAGAAAATGAAGGCCCCGGCACAGTGGCTTATGCCCGCAACCTAGCACTTTGGGAGGCAGAGGCGAGAGGGCTGCCTGAGTCCAGGCGTTGGAGACCTTGTCTCTATAATAAATCAAACAATTCGCCCGGCATGGTGGCACATGACTGTAGTTCCAGCTACTTGGAAGGTTGAGGCAGAAAGATCACCTGAGCCCAGCAGGCCGAGACTTTGGTAGCCATGAGCGTGCCACAGCACTCCAGCCTGGACAACAGAGTGAGACTCCTACAAGGAAAGAAAGAAAAGAGAAAGAGGAAAGGAAGGAAGGAAGGAAAAAAAAGTATAGGGAGGGAAGCTAGGCAAAAGTTTAAAAACTACATGAATATATGTGAATAAACAGTAAACTTCTGAGTGTTATGCCTTGAAAAATCTACCTGCAAAAATGATCGTCAAAATACCAATATTCTGAAAATAAGTCTTGACAGAAATACTAACATATGCGCCTTCATTCACTTAATAATGGCACTTAATAATTTATTGCTACAGTTAGCGAGTGTTTTTACATAAATTTTTCAACAGTCTAATATGAAGCTAATTCCTAAGTCTTTTTTTTTTTGAGTTGGAGTCTCACTGTCGCCCAGACCAGAATGCAGCGGCCGCTCCCGGCCACCGCAGCCTCGACCCGCTGGGCTCCGGCGATCCTTCCGCCTCAGCCTTCCAAGTAGCTGGAACTACAGGCACGTGCTACCATGCCTGGCTAATTTTTTTATTGATTGTAGAGATGAGGGCTTGCCAAGTTGCCTGGGCTATTCTCGAACCCCTTTGGCTCAGGCCATCCCCTCACCTCGGCCTCCCAAAGGCGCGGGATTACAGGCTGAGCCACCGAGGGCTCCCATATCTTATGCCATGTAAATGACAATGCCGTCTGGAAATCTTATATTCTTCGATGTTTAGTAAATACAAGCTCCTATACCTTGTTAGACAAATTTTCTAAGGCATACTAAAGTGCCAATTCAACTCTTTCAAAAACAAAAACAGCAACAAAACCTAGGGCTTAGAAATCTAGGTAACTGTACTAAGTTAAAGTTCTTTGATCAGAGGAAAAAAATAGTCCTGTGATGGGCTCATAATTCTATTATTAGCCTTTACAGATTTTTTAAAAATCACTAAATAAGTAAACTTAAATCTTAAAATCCCTGAAAAATTTAAAATATATATGATTTCATTGAAAACACTTCTGGCTGGGCATGGTGGCTCAAGCCTGTAATCCCAGCACTTTGGGAGGCCGAGGTGAGCAGATTGCCTGAGCCTATGGGTTCAAAAACAGCCTGGACAACTTGGCAAGACCTCACCTCCATAATGAAAAAATTTTAAAAATTAGCCGGGCATGGTAGCACGCACCTGTAGTTCCAGCTATTTGGAAGGCTGAGGCGAAAGGATCACCTAAGCCCAGCAGATAGGCACTGGGGTGGCTGTGAGCATGCCACTGCACTCCAGCCTGGGTGATGGAGTGAGACTCCAACTAAAAAAAGAAAAAAGAAAACATACTTTTTATTTTTTATACTATCAGAGACATATTCATAGGGATATATTTTGTATAAATTTATGAACAAGTCATTTATGGATAAAGCTTGACAGTAAAATGTTTCAAAGAATTTTTACCTTAGCATTATCCTGCAGGGTCTATCCAACAAAGGATCATGTATCCAAATTATACATGCAGGTTCTAATTTTCATTTGATTTCTACCAAGTCTTTCATGTAGTTGAAAACATTAGAGGTCTATACATATATTAAGTTTCTAAGTCTCTTGGAATTCTAATTCCCTAAACGCATTCTTACACATTTTCAGTCCAACCCTGATTTTTCTTCTTTTCTATCTTTCTTTTACTTTCCCTGTTTCTTAAAAAAAACCTTTTGACTAGATCCCTAGACAGCAGAATAGTATGTTGTTTCACTGCTGAGAGCAACAAACAGGACAACTATTCTTCTAGACTGCAGTAATTCATCTATGTATATCTTCTTGAGAAAACTGAGACTACCAAGTAGAAATGAAAACAAAATTCCTGACATAACAGAGGACTTGTATTAGAAACCATATTTGCAGAAAGCATTCGAAAATTGATCCCAAGTAATTTATCAGGAACCATTACCATAAAAGCAGAATAAATATATTCTGTATTCTGCACTAACCATCCTTAACGTTTCCAATGAAAATCAGTCACTAGACTTCTTTTTTCCCTGAATAATTACTAAAAGTAAATCAAGCTGAAACGCAAAAAGGGAAATCTAATTCACAAAAGTCTTTAAGACAGATAATCTATACACATACAATAATTTATTATAACAGGACTTACTAATTTACCTACTTGAGGCCATGGTCCTATTAGGGCAGAGATGGTTGTGTGTTTTGTTCAACTAGTGTATTCCTAGTATCTAGAATAATACCTGATACTTCATAGGCGATCAGTGAAAATGTGAAAGAACCAATTCATTATGATTGGCTTAACTATACACTTGCTGTTGTGTTTTGGAGACAATAAATTACAAGTTAATAAGGAAGGTTAACAAGAATGAGAAGCAAGTGGAACATAACAGTTGCAAATAACTTGAAACAACCCAAAGGTCCTTCAACTGGTGAATGGATAAAACTGAGGTACATCCATACACTGAAATATTACCCAAGAATGAAAAAAATGCGACTGATACATAAAACATACATGAATTTTAAAGGCACTATGGTCAGTGAAAGAAGCCAGACTCAAGAGGCTACACACTATATGATTCCATTTACATAACATTTTGAAAAAGTAAAATTATAGGGACAAAGATCAACAGTTGCCAAAAAATGGGAATGGGAAGAAGGGTTTGACTTCCAAGAGGCAGCACAAGGGAATTTTTTTTCTGAGGTGATTAAACTATTCCTGGTTGTAGTACTGGTTCTACAACTCTGCATATTTCTCAAAGCTAACAAAACTGTACATCAAAAAGAATGAATTTCATTATGCTGAATTTTATTAGGCGCTTTATAGAGTCAACACAGCAACTAATATTCTCCTTACTTAAAAAGAAGAAATATAATTAAAAATCACTAGATGTTTGTTTAGCAAATTATTGATATACTTCACATCCAAATTTTAAAATATTCTTTTTATCTAATTTTATTGTCTTTAAATTCTTTAATATTTTTTCATAATTTATTATTTCAGCTGAATTATACAGAGGTTATTAATGTGACTTTGCAAATAACATGGTTGATCTGTCCCAAAAGGTATTTCTTCACATCAAAATGTTTTACAATTAATTTTAGTAGTAATTTTGGGGGAAAATTATTTATGTGTAAAAAGTACAGGAGTTGAGCCGGGCTCGGTGGCTCAGCCTGTAATCCCGTGCCTTTGGGAGGCTGAGGTGAGTGGATTGCCTGAGCCCGCGGGTTCGAGACCCGCCTGGGCAGCGAGACATCATCTCTACAATAAATCAAAACATCAGCCGGGCGTGGTGGCGCGTGCCTGTAATTCCGGCTACTCGGAAAGCTGAGGCGGAAGGATCGCCGGAGCCCAGCAGGTCGAGGCTGCGGGGGCCGGGAGCAGCTGCTGCCCTCCTGTCTGGGCGACGGAGTGAGACTCCAACTCAAAACTGAAAGATAAAAAAAATAAAAAATAAAAAGTACAGGAGTTAAAGGCACAGAAGTTTTTAAAAATCTTATATATGTGACCAAAAAATTCTCTACATTTTTGTTATTTATTATTATGAAATGAAGAGATAAAATTGGGCTTCAGTTTTAAGTGTCATTATATCTTCAAAGTAATACTGATTTGTCCCAAACACATTCTACTGAGGAGTTCCTTCCCCCAAAGCTCCCAGAGTACCAAAAATTTTTCTTTGGAAATGGTTGTGTTTTTTAAATTTTAATTGACAACACCAATTATAATTTTTGGAATTTTCTTGTTCGTATACAACCTGATTTTTTTTTAATGAGCCAGATGGCATATATATTTGCAAGGTGAAGTTATATCAGTAAATAATCATATAAAAATGAGTATTCTGAATGCATTTAGCTGTATAACCTTTTTTTTACCATTAGTCTCCTTTAAAAAGGCAGAAAATCAATTATTTAAGACAAATTATATTAACCACAGCTTCTGTATGAAAAATTATTTGGTTTAATTGCATAGCAATCAATTTTTACTCATATCTTATATGAGGCAATTTTATCCTGGTAAAGTAATGATTATAACAATATATCTAAAATATTTTCAGACTAAAACTTGGTCTCAATGATCCAAAATTCACAACAGAATATCATAACTTGATAATACCTAAAAATTATTTCATCCAGATCTTATATTATATATGCAAGTGTAACTATTTTGCAGTTTAAGTGATATCTGCTTCATTTTGTAAAAAAGGAGGAAAGAACACCTTTACCTATGAGAGCAAATGGGTTTTTTAAATATTGGATGAGAGACTGAATCAAGTAGCTTCAATATTTCTCACTTAAAGGTTAGATTACTGATATGTATAGATTCTTTGTAAGACTGAGAAACTGTTAACCATCAATGTCAAAATTACTCTCTTGAAATCATTAATAAGGTTTCAAAAACAAGATAGCGTGCTAGTGTCCTCTAAGAAGTTTTAGGGCACATTTCACAAAGTCACCAAACCAATAGAGAAAAGTAGCTGGAAAATACGCAGATTGGGACTTCTCAATAAACGACTCAAACTAGCAATGTCCACAAATGTTGAAAAATCAAAATCTAAGTTCTTAGATTGAAATGTGCATGAATAATCTAAACCAAAAAGGTAATACTGGTTGCCAAGAGTCTCTAGTTATTGCATATACTTTTCCCCCGTTTTTAAAAAATCTTAAATATGTGACCCAGACAAAAATCCTCTAAATATTACCATGATACTGTGTATATTGATTACTCATGTAGTGAACCAGAAATATCAGCATTACAAAATAATCTTCTATTGTGCCACTGTTTGATTTCCTAACTCTTTGAGCTAACACTACAGAGTATCAAAATCAGACAACAATCCAACACACGTAATTACCAATTAAATTATATGTGAATTTGCACTATCCCTTCCTTCCTGTGTCCCCTGCCTATTCCTGAATGATCTCCTTCAACAAGGCTTTTCAGTCCTCTCTCTAGATTATTGACAGTGTCCTCCAAAATGCTCTCACAGCATCATGTGCTTCTGCCACAGAGTTTCCCATATTTCATTATTTCTGCTAATCTGCTGCTTTATCCAGATCTAAGTGGTTCTGGAGGACAGGCACAATGCTATTCATATTTTGTATGACAGCACCTAGTACAACGTCAGGACAGAGCAGGGTCACAATTTTAAATTAACAAATGGATGCACAAATATATTAATCTGAAACACTTATCTGTGATTGAGTTCTACATAGCTCTGTTTCAAATAACTGACCCATCCAGTTCAATTTCAAACCATGATTTACTTATGCTATAGTATAGGGTGACTGTAATTTAAAATTTCTCAAATAGTAGGCCTTTCACATGTGCACAGAAAATCACTGAATTAAACTAATCTACCATTAGCAAATTTTAAAATGGACTTTAAACCAGTCATTTAAGATCAACTTTGGTTTGACTAAAAGATAAACCTACATATCAACACAAGAGCCTGAGCTTATGGAGATTTTTTTAAGCGCCTTCATCTTGACCAGGGTTTCTCGATTTCAGCTCTAGTAACATTTTGGGCCAGATAATTCTTTGCTGTAGGCAGCTGTATATTATGGTTGTAATAATTTATACACTAGAAATTTACATGCACACTTCAGCAAATAAGAAGGAACGGCAACATAAGGCCAAAGAACACACTAATTGAGCCTGGCTCAGTGGCTCAGCCTGTAATCCCGGGCCTTTGGGAGGCTGAGGTGAGTGGATTGCCTGAGCCCGCGGGTTCAACCGCCTGGGCAGGTGAGACCTCATCTCTACAATAAATCAAAAAAATTAGCCGGGCGTGGTAGCGTGCGCCTCTAGTTCCAGCTACTTGGAAGGCTGAGGCGGAAGGATCGCCGGAGCCCAGCAGGTCGGGGCTGCGGTTGCCGGGAGCGGCCACTGCACTCCAGTCTGGGCGATAGTGAGACTTCAACTCAAAAAAAACCAAGCAAACAAACAAAAAAGAAGACACTAATTGGATTTAGGTCCAAGTTTGAGTCATTAATTAACGCTGTGATTTTGAGAAAGTATTTAAGGTATTTTGGATTGAATGAAGACTCGCCTCAATGTTTGCAAGAGTAATCAAATATTCATTGAACACATAGTATATGGTATTTTGTGGAAGTAAAGTTTGGATATTTTGTTGTTGTTGTTGTTGTTTTGAGTCAGAGTCTCACTCTGTCGCCCAGACTGGAGTGCAGTGGCCACTCCCGGCCAACCGTTACCTGCTGGGCTCCGGCGATCCTTCCGCCTCAGCCTTCCAAGGAGCCGGAACTACAGGCATGTGCTGCCACGCCCAGCTAATTTTTTGATTTATTGTAGAGATGAGGTCTCACCAAGTTGCCCAGGCGGGTCTCGAACCCACGGGCTCAGGCAGTCCACTCACCTCAGCCTCCCAAAGCACGGGATTACAGGCTGAGCCACAGAGCCCGGCTGATAAAGATATTTTTAAAATGCTTAACATCACTAATCATCAGGAAAATGCAAGTTAAAACCACAATGAGATACCAATTTACCCCAATCAGAATGTCTGTTAAGTCAAAAAACAATAGATGTTGGTGCAGATGCAGTACAAAGGGAACAGTTATATACTCTAAGTGGGAATGTAACTTAATACAACCTCTAAAAACAGGATATTTGTCAAAGAAATAAAAGTAGATCTATCATTCAATCCAGCGATATCATTACTGAGTCTACCCAAAGAAAAAGTCATCATTATACATTTCTACAATGCACCTGTATGTTTATTGCAGCACAACTCACAACTGCAAACGTATGCAATCAACCTAAGTGGATAAAAAAAAAATGTAGTGTGGATCAGCAGATAAAGAAAATGCAAACACACCCAAACACACATACACACACACACACCATGGAACACTATTCAACCACTAAAAAGTATGAAATAATGTCTTTCACAGCCACTTGGATAGAATTGGAGGCCATTAACCTACGTAAAGTAACTCAGGAACGGAAAAGCGAATACCACATGTTCTAACTTTTAAATGGGAGCTAATCTGTGTGTCCACAAAGGCATATAAAATGATATAATCGTATTAGAGACTCAGAAGTGAGAGGGTGGGAGGAGGCTGAGGGATGAAACATCAACCGTCAGGTACAATGTGCATTAGTTGGGTGAAGTCCAGACTTGCTCACCACTATACAATTCATCCATGGAACCAAAAACCATCCCTAAAGCTATTGCAATAAAAATAAAAATAAAATTTTCCTTTAAATTGCCCATATTTAGCCGGGCTCAGTGGTTCAGCCTGTAATCCCGCACCTCTGGGAGGCTGAGGTAAGTGGACTGCCTGAGCCCGAGGGTTCGAGACCCATCTGGGCAGCGAGACCTCATCTCTATAATAAATCAAAAAATCAGCCGGGCGTGGTAGTGCATGCCTGTAATTCCGGCTACTACCGGGAGCAGCCCTGCTCTCCAGTCTGGGTGACAGAATGAGACTCCAATGCAAAAAAAAAAAAATTGCCCATATTTAAATGTTACCCTGCCATCCAAGTCTTTAACAAAGAGGTACATACCTTATAATATCAAACATTTGTGAATATTTTGATGTCTACGTTTCATTATCATTGATTTCCTTTGTAACACTATGTGTGTTATTTATTTAAAATCATTGCTTCGGCCAGGCCCGATGGCTCAAGCCTGTAATCCCAGCACTTTGGGAGGCCAAGATGAGAGGGTTGCCAGAGCCCAGGGGTTCAAGACCAGCCTGGGAAACTTGGTGAGACCTCGTCTCTACAATAAATCAAAAAATTAGCCAGGTGTGGTAGCACACACCTGTAGTTCCGGCTACTTGGAAAGCTGAGGCGGGAGGACCGCCGGAGCCCAGCAGAACGACGATGGGATGGTCATGAGCATGCCACTGCAATCCAGTCTGGGCGACAAAGACTCCAACTCAAAAATAAAAAAAAGATCATTGCTTCAAAGAGCCCACAGACTTCACCAACTTTTCAAATGGACCTTTGGCACCAAAAATAAGCACTGTTGCAGAGAACTATGCTTGTTTCATAAGGGATATACAGCTCAGACATGATATTCCCAGAAACACCACAAGATGGCTTTCTTGTTTCAGATCTACAGTGGAGATTTTCAGAATGTTCTGTTTCCTTTTACAGTACTTGGTTGTATTGGTTAGAGAAACAGAACACAAATATATGAAGGTATTTATTATCAGAGAAATATACGATTATGGAGGCTCATAAGTCCCCACATCTGCTGCCAGCCAGCTGGCAATGGTACAGATCCAGCCTGAAAGTCAGCAGGCTCAAAACCCAGGAAGAGTCAATCTTTCAATTCAAGTACAAAGGCAGGAAAAAAGAGATGTCCCAGCTTCAAGGCAGTCAAGCAAGGAAGTTCCCTCTTACTCAGTTTTTTTGTTCTATTGAGCCCTTCAACTGATTGGATGAGGACTACCCACATTAGGGAGGGTGATCCTGCTTTACTCAATTTGATGTTAATCTCATCCAGAAACATCCTTGCTGACACTTCCAGAATAATGTCTGACACAAATGCCTGGTGGCTTATGCAAGCTGACACATAAAACTAATTGTCACACTCACCACATATTTGTTTCAACAAATATCTATGGCAGCGACACAATGCTTCCAGGTTCAGTGGCTCAACCTGTAATCCCAGCACTTTGGGAGGCTGAAACAGTGGCATGCCAAGTAGGGTCCATAGTCTCAAGAGGCTTACAAAATAGACAGCCTAACAGGATATTAGACAAATAGCTACACAAATAACCATAAAGCAATCGTGATGAGCACAGAGAAAAGGAAACACTTAAGATCTAACTTTTTTTAAAAAAATTTTTTTTAAAGATCTAACTTAATTTAGGGGGTTAAAATAGAAAGAGTTCACTGAGAAGTAATGTTCAAACACAATCTGAAGGATGACCCAAAGAGTAGGAATTGACCACGTAAAAGTCAGTGGTGGGAGTACAGGAAACGGTATGGGAGTACAGAAAGCTGTACTCCCATAAAGACTGATGCACAAACGTTTGGCTTCTTGGAGAGCATAGGGAAGGAAACTGTACCAGCCATGAGAAGAAGAAGAAAAATGACCACTAGAAGGACAGGCAGGAACCAGAGCTGGCAAGTCCTTGTGAGCCAGGTAAAAAGTTTTAGACAGTGTCCTAAGAGTGATGGGAAACCGCAGTACCTTTCCTTACACATTTTTCCATTTCATGAAAACGCTGTGAGTTTAGCAGCACTCACCCCACAACATTTATTATCCACCATATTAAGAAATCCCCACACTAAATAAAAATAAAAATTAAAAATATTTTAAAAAGGGAAAGTAACGCTTCAGAACCAGCTTCAAAATACCAGACAAGTCACAGATGGTTCAATCTGGGATCATGATTCTCAATCTGTTTTCTGTGTCTCTGAATAATTCCCATATACACTTCCACCAGAAACATTTTCCTTTCAGTGTTATGAATACACTCTCCATCCACTAAGGGCATATCTGATTCATGCCATAGATCAGTAACATTTTAACTCAACAAAAATTAACTTTAAAAAATAAACTTTAGGGAATATATTATTCAGGGCAACTTGAATCTATGCTCCCAGTTTATTTATACACACACACACACACTTCATACAATATCTCAAGTATGCAATGGAACCACTGGTCACTGGGAACCGTGGTTGCCTCAAGGAAGGGGAACCAGCTCACTAGGGCACAGAAGTTGGGGACATAGTCTTTACATTTCGGTATCTTCTTATGTTTATATAATGAATTTATAAGACTATTTAAAAAATATTAAGAGCCATTTTTCTCAATCTCCAAGAATATTATAATCATATTTAATGCTTATGTTTATTAAATGTAATAAAATTGTTATGCTTTGGCAGCTTTTGTTTCCACACTGCAGCGGGTAACCAGCTACAGACGGCAGAGACTACTGATTGCCTACTACAACATCCATTTCCCTCTTCCTTGGCAGTAAAAGAACCCTAATTTTTATTATTTGAGATGTCAATGCATTAAACAAAAGATACTTCCTGACTCCCTGTAGTTACAAACGGCCATATGACTGAGTTCTGGACAATGACATGAAGGTGGAAGCACTGTGTGGGATGTGGGGAATCCTCCCTAAGCAAAGGGAACTCCCTAGAAAGCAGGCCTTCTTGTATTTCTCTCCTATCTTCCAGCAGCCATCTTGCAAAGTGTAGATGATATCTGCAGATCATGTCAGGATCATGAAATGATCTTGAAGATGACAGAGCAGCAGCAGAGAAGCCTATGACCCTGATGATTCTCTAGACCCAAGAAGCAGCCCTAGACTGCTAATCTCTGATTTCTTTCATGTGAAAGAGAAATAAGCTATATCTTCATTAAGTCACTGTCATTTGCTTTTTTGTTATATGCAGCAAAACCTAATCCTAAATGATATCCTGGTCATCCTTGTATCCATTAAAGAAAAGAGACTCTCCAATATACACCCAACAGCATACATAAGAGGGAATTGCCATCCCACCAAGTAGGCTGTGAACTCTAGAGTAGTTATAGCAATGTCTGGAAGGCAGAGTAGAGCTATACGATGGTTACTTCAAGAATTATCCCTAATTCATCTATTCAACAAATTTTTACAGAATACTCACTGTATTCCAGATCCTGTGAGTAACAATGATGAAAGGCAAACCTGCAACGCAAACCAGTGTGATCGTCCTATCCACCTCCACCACAGCATGGAGAGAGGCAGAAGTGGTGTGTACTGATATCAAAAAGACAAAACATCTGTTTAAATCCTTACAACAGGCCAGGTTCAGTGGCTCAACCTGTAATCCCAGCACTTTGGGAGGCTGAGGAGAGTGGACTGCCTGAGCGCATGTGTTCAAGACCAGCCCAGGCAACTTGGAGAGACATCATCTCTACAATAAATCAAAATGAGCTGGGCATGGTAGTGTGCACCTGTAGTTCCAGCTACTTGGAAGGCTGAGGCAGAAGGATCCACGGAGCCCAGCAGGTCGACACAAGGGTGGCCATGAGCATGCCACTGCGCTCCAGCCTGGGCGACTCAAGTTGAGTAAGACTCCAACTTGAAATAAATAAGTAAATAAATCCTTATAACAAATAAATCTTATAAATGATGTATAAGTACTTATCTTACATGAACCACTGTCCATAGAAAAATGTTTATTATTAATGTCAACTTGTCTAGCAAGTATGTACCCAGTAAAATGGGGGAAAATGCAAATATACATTTGACAGCCAATTCCCTGATTTTTTTTCCTCTGAAACTTAAAACCAAGTTAGATTTGATTCACATATTCACACCTTAAAATAACAATAAATTCACCTAAAAATAACATTTGGAGGGTTCTGGCTCTGTGCAAAATGTAAAAATACTTGATTTTGTCTCTCCCACTGAATCCAACAATAACTCATACAGAATACATCCAGCAACTATTTGAAGACCGAAAAGTAAATGGTAGCAAAAGAACGGAGGAAGAAGATCAGAATCTAAAGTACTACCAAACCAGAAATGAATTTTCTGGGGTTTTTCCTTCAGTATGATCTGGTTTTGGTTTTGGGGTTTGTTTTTTTTTTTCCTTCATTCTATAGTCAATTGATCTTGACTCAAAAGCAGCAAAAAAGCTGGAAGTGCAACTGAGTGTGGACAGAAAAAGCGCCTAGAGAAGCTGTCTCTTTCTGGTCCAAGAATCAGGAAAGGGGACTCTTAAAGATCACTGGATCCCACACCTTTGGGAGGCTGAGGTGAGTGGATGGCCTGAGCCCGCAGGTTCGAGACCCGCCTGGGGAACTTGGCGAGACCTCGTCTCTACAATAAATCAAAAATCAGCCAGGCATGGTAGCGCGCACCTGTAATTCCGGCTACCTGGAAGGCTGAGGCAGAAGGATCGCCGGGGCCCAGCGGGTCGAGGCTGCAGTGGCCGGGAGCAGCCACTGCACTCGGGTCTGGGTGACAGAGTGAGACTCCACCTCAAAAAAAAAAATTGTTATATGTACATAATACGGATGTCCTTCCTTTCCTGTGATCCAGGATTTTAAGACCAGCCTGGGTAACATAGCGAGACCTCATCTCTACAAAAATAAGAAATATTATCCAGGCGTGGTGGCACACACTTGTAGTTCCAGCTGCTCAGGAGGCAGAAGGATTCACCTGAGCCCAGGAGATTGAGGCTGTGGTTAGCCATGATCATGTCACTGCACTTCAGCCTAGGCAGCAGAGACCTCAACTCAAAAAACAAAAAACAACAAAAAAAGGAAAAAAACCGTCAACTCATAATTCTATATCAGTAAAAATGTTCTTTAGAAATGAAGGATAAATAAAGACAATCTCAGAGGAATTGATCTCCAGCAAACCTACTCTAAAAGAAACATGAAAGGAAATTCTTCAGATGGAAGGGAAGTAATACTCAAAAGAAACATGGGACATCAGGAATGAAAGAAGAGTAGAAGAAAAGGTAAATATCCAGGTAACTATAATATTTTATCCTTTCCCTCTTAAACTCTTTAAAATATTTATGACAGTTAAAAACAAAAGTTAGGCCAGGCATGGTGGTTCATGCCTATAATCATTGGAAGATGATCGGAAGGCCGAGGTGAGAGAATCGCTTGAGACCAGCAGTTTAAGACCAGCCTCAGCCACATGGTGAGCCCCTGTCTCTATAGAAGTAAAAGCGATATTTAAAAATTAGCCAGGTGTTGTGGCATACACCTGTAGTCCTAGCTGCTCAGGAGGCTGAGGTGGGAGGATCACCTGAGCCCAGAAGTTTGAGATTACAGTGAGTTAGGATCACACTACTACACTCCAACCTGGGTGACAGAGAGAGAGAGACCTCATCTCAAAAAAAAAAAAGTTATAATTATTACATTAAACTATTACACTTTAAAATGTACATAATACATGTATATAGATGTAAGTGAATATAATACATATAACAGAGGAAAATAATGAGACCCATGTAATGGTAAGGTTTACATATTTCAACTAAAGTAGTAAAGTGTAAACTTCAAATAGACCATGAAAAGTTCAGTATGTATATCATAATTACCAGAGCGATTACTTTTAAAAAGCTATACAAAGAGATACTGTCAAAAACTCAATAAGTAAATTAAAATGGAATACTTCAAACAATAAAAAGTTAGGAGGGAAAGGAGAAAAAAAGGGATGAAAAGCAAGGGAACAGACACCTAATAAAACGACAGACAGAAATCCAGACATGTCAATAACTGCATTAAGGGGAAATGGTCTAAATACATACAATAAAAGATAGATGTCAGAAACTGGCAATGTCTACAAGCAAAACTAACTGATTGTATCAGTACTGCGTCTCACCTACAAGTTCCTGTCCAAGTCCAGGAAATGTCAACCTTAAATCCTAAGTCTCCATATGTGCACTTCCAGCTCCTACTTTTGACTTGATGTCATTGGATCTTTTCAAACCAGTAATGGCTCCATGCTATTTATTAAGCTTTAATTCTCAAAGAAGGATTATAATACTTTTCTCATTTTCCTGATTTATCAACTTAATTTTCTCATGATTTGGAAAAATTTCCTGAGAAATGCAAGGAAGAAATTCTTGTATCGAAACAATTTTCTGTCCCTTTGATGTGTCCTGCACTGACAGATATATGGTAAATTCATCTATTATTGGTGTGTGTTTTACTTCTCCTTGCATGTTCTATAGTGTCTTTTTGTCAAAGTTTATTAATTTTTTTTTTTAGAAAGCAGGATTTATTGAGAGGACAGAAAAGCTCCCACAGTGGGAGGGGACCTGAGGGGGTTGCCCTGTTAACTTTTTAAATTGACAAGTAAAAATTGTATATATTTATTGTGTACAACATATTGTTTTGAAATATGTATACATGTGGAATGGCTACATCAAGCTAATTAACATACATATTACCTTACATATTTATATTTTTTGTGTGACATGAACACTTAGAATCCACCACACAGTGTATTTTTTTAATAAAAGTGGCAGCTCTGATATTTGGTACATAAATATTCATAACTTATAACTTGATTCAGAACTGTAGCTTCCAACATTTTAAAGAGTTTCTGTCTCATTTAATGCTTTTTGACATAAACTCTACATTATCTGCTGTCAGGATCGTAACTACAATTTCTTGCTGTTTGCAAGTTCCCATATTTTTATTTTTAGCTTTACTGTAATATTTCTGTGTTTCTTATATACAGCATGGTTTGCTTATGCTTTGTGAGAAATTTTACCATATGTAAAAATTGAAAATAAGCAAGATCTTGAACCATTAAAAATTTCAGAGACCCACAAAGGATGCTCAGTAATGAAATTTCAATTTCATTTTACTGACTAACCAGATCTTCCCCATTAGTAACCACAACAACATTCTCATAGCTTCAAGAGTACTGATTTGAAAGATACCTCAATTTTGACAGGTACATGAAAAACTGAGGAGCCAGGGCCAGTATTGCCAAGGTAAACGAGAGCCCCATACATAACACTAAAACACAGAACAAAACGTACTATTTAATAATCTCCTTGGGTATGTGAAAACACTACATAAAGAATGCACAGAGCAGAATTATAAGCTACAGATTGTAATTCATTAATTACAATTTTAAAAAACCTGAAATACAATAGATCCTACTACACTGCAGCAAGGGAAAGTATTCTATTATGAAATGTTGCTTCGTCGTTACATAAGTGTACCAGCTTGCTAGGGCTGCCGTAGCAAAGTGCCACAGACTAGATGGCTCAAACAGAAAGCGTTTTCTCAAAGTTCTGGAGGATGGAAGCTCGAGATAAAGGTGCTGGCAGGGCTGGTTGTATTCCGAGGCTTCTCTCCTCGACTTACAAGTCGGTCACCTTAAGACTCTGAGCGGGCCACTTAAATGTAGTGTAATATATTCTAAGTTTAGGAAGCCAAGCTGCAATATTATAATGGAAACACAGAACTTCTTCAGCCTCCAGCTCTCCAAAGATATGCAGAAAGTAAGTATGAACACTGGTATGAAGATGTAAGTGCCTTCACCGATGTTCTTATTCAACCATTATCTGATTATTTTTTAAAAATACGAGTGTTTTTAAGTCCAGGGTTTGCATGTTAGTACAAAAGCTGTAACAGTTATAGTCCCACGTTTTTGGAGAACGTTATTCATTATACTATTACTTGGTTTCTTGCTACGGTTTGAATGTGTTCCTCAACTTTCACGTACTGAAAACTGAAGCCCCGATGCAACAGTGTTGAGAGGTGGGATCTGTCGTTAATGCAGGCGTCAGTCCATTATTGCAAGCAAGACAGGGTCGGCAATAAAAACAAGCCGAGCCCTCTCTTGCTCTTCTCGCCCTCTGCCCCACTCTCACCTTCCGTCAGGGGGCGACACAGCAAGAAGGCCCTGGCAGGTGCCGGACCACAGCCGGCCAGAAGAGCTGGGACCTGGGCTCATTTCTTCTGGGCATAAAGGGTTAGAGTACCTCTTCCTTTACACCACATCCCCACACCTGTCCAAGTCAGAGGGAAATCAGAGGAGAAAAGAGAAAACTCCCAAACTCATTTTTCTCTTCAATACTTCTCATACTTCGTATTACCACACTCGAATCCTCAAATCCAGCAATCCAGGTCCTCTTCCAACTTACTACAGTGCACATTACTTTGTTTTGTGACATCCCACATGACCACTGATGTTTCAACTGCAGCAAGGTAACAGACAGGCAAGGAGGCATCTGGCTGAATAACTGCATTACAATCACTCACATGGGAGGGATTCCGTGTTAAATAATAAATCAGTTTCTCATATTGCTGAGGCAACTCTGGAGAGCTGTGGTGAGTGAAAATTCTGAGCAATTCATTCTGGTATAGTTTACACGGAAGAAAAAGAGGCCTACGGCAGTCATCCCATCATCATGAGACTTACTTCTCTCCTTTTCCTTACAGCACACCCAGCTGGGTCTCGACATGCCAGGAGGCGGATCAGGTGCAGACGCAATTCCCAAAAGCTCATTGTTTAGATGTAAAAGGTAATAATGCTGACCAAAATTAACGTTGATAAAACACTATCACTAACTTACATTGAATCAAATCACTGAAAATTTGAAGAGTATGTCTGGTGGCAATTACTTAGATAGGACATGTTATTATTTAACCTTAAAGAGATGAAAACCATGCAAGCAGAAGTTGGGATAGAACTGTCAATTACTGCTTTCCACCATTACACAGAGAAAAAAAGTGAATGAATAAATTTATTTTTAAAAAGCATTGTTTATACTGTGTGTAGAATTTTCATTCTGAGAAGCAATTTGTGAAACATTATTAGTCACAAGTAAATTACAGAGACAGCCGGGCTCAGTGGCTCAGCCTCTAATCTCATGCCTTTGGGAGGCTGAGGTGAGTGGATTGCCTGAGCCCGCGGGTTTGAGACCCGCCTGGGCAGCGAGACCTCATCTCTACAATAAATCAAAAAATCAGCCGGGCGTGGCAGCGCATGCCTGTAATTCCGGCGACTCGGAAGGCTGAGGCGGAAGGATCGCTGGAGCCCAGCGGGTCGAGGTTGCAGTGGCCGGGAGCGGCCACTGCACTCCAGTCTGGGCGACAGAGTGAGACTCCAACTCAAAAAAAAAAAAAAAGAAAAGAAAATTACAGAGACAAAATTTGAAACACAACTCATCTATATCAGATAGTATCGTTGAAAATTAAAAACATTAAATATTAAATTAGACACATGCACATAAGACAGGCAAAGATAAGCACTTCAGAAATAGTTTGGCGCCAGGCACAATGGCCACGCCTGTAATCCCAGCACTTTGGGAAGCAGTAGTGAGAGGATTTCCGCAACTCAGGGGCTCGAGACTGGCCTGGACAACCTGGTGAGACTTCATCTCTACAAAAAACATAATAAATAAGTAATTAATTGATTAAATAGCCAGGCACGGTGGTGCACGCCTGTAGTTCTGGCTACCTAGAAGGATCGCCTGAGTCCAGCAGGTGGGGGCTACAGTGAGCGAGAATGTGCCACCGCACTCTAGCCTGGGTGACAGAGTGAGACTGTGACTCAAATTTTAAAAAAAATAGGCCGGGCTCAGCGGCTTGGCCTATAATCCCAGCGCTTTGGGAGGCTGAAGTGAGTGGATTGCCTGAGCCCGCGGGTTCGGGACCCGCCTGGGCAACTTGGCGAGACCTCATCGCTACAATAAATCAAAAAATGAGCCGGGCGTGGTAGCACGCGCCTGTAGTTCCAGCTACTCGGAAGGCTGAGGCGGAAGGATCGTCAGAGCCCAGCAGGTCAAGGCTGCAGTGGCCGGGAGCGGCCACTGCACTCCAGTCTGGGCAACAGAGTAAGACTCCAACTCAAAAAAATAAAAAATAAAAATAATAAAATAAAATAGTTTGGGCTGTGTACAGGAAAATACTGAATCTCCTAAGTGTGAGGCAGAAGTGCTTTCCTAATTGCTTTGATGAAATCCTACTGGGAATGATGCATATTTGAGTACAAGCAAATAGTAAGCCCCAGAATAATGTAAGAATCATTATAAATGAAGATGCTGTTTCTCTTAGGTCTTTAAAAAATGTTTGAATTCATATCACATCTACTGTTAAGCTTGATTATACCAAGACTAAGTAGCTCCCTTAGTTTTGTCCAGCGAGTAGTTAAAATTCCATGGGATGGTGAAGCTTAAACCAAACTCTGGCTTTTCCAACTATATTGCAGCATACAATACAGAGGTACATGGGTCAGCTAAGCTTTGGACTTCAACATGAATTTACTTTCACGAAGTTACTTTAAAGAGGACAAATGTCTTGGGATAATGCCCCAAATACCACTTTAAAAGCTACCTGCTCGAAAACCTGAGTACTGTTTAAAGGCTTAAAGAAATACATTCATTTATGAAGTAGACATTTATTTAATGTCTACTGAGCAAAATCCTATACCAAATATTGTGATTCTTGCCCTGTGACGATCAAAATAAACAAGAAAATTGCAATGTCATAAATATAAAATGATATAATACAACTGAATATATATTCAGGTGATAGGGTGAGACTCCAACTCAAAAAAATAAAATAAAATAAAATAAATAATGACAATAGGACTAAGATAATTAAGAAAGTCTTCCCTATAGAGGTCATCATTAAATCAACTAATGGCACTTTAATTCTAAGAATTACACATAAAAAGAAAAGAATGAGGTTCGATATTCAGCAAATACACTTTTTTTTTTGAGTTGGAGTCTCACTCTGTCGCCCAGACTGGAGTACAGTGGCCACTCCCAGCCACCGCAGCCTCGACCCGCTGGGCTCCGGCGATCCTTCCACCTCAGCCTTCCAAGTAGCTGGAACTACAGGCACACGTTACCACGTCCGGCTAATTTTTGATTTATTGTAGAGATGAGGTTTCACCAAGTTCAAGACCCACCCGAGCAAATACATTTTAAGTGGAAGCCTAAGTTGGGGAACTAGTAAGGAAAGTTTGGAGAAGGCAGTAAACCTAACTGACAGTTTGATTTTATATTCCTAATAGGAAATAACGTATTGTAAACACTTGGATAACATAAGAGTAAAGTGAAGAAAATGCTAATTGAAGATACTTCTTTCATACCTATATGTAGGACAGACTATAATAATGGAAATAAAACCAGCAAAACTGTGGCTGCAGTTTCCTAAAGGTAAAGTGATGAAGGTCTGTGTCAGTGTGACCAAAGAGGACTTCACATAGGCAGGTGACAGGCTCGACTGTTAGAGGAAAGTAAGATCTACTAATGTCTCTTTGGAGTTGAGGTTATCTACGAGAGAGAGAGAGAGAGAGAGAGAGAGAGAAAGAAAAATTGATTCATTCCTGGGCTATTAGCAAACTTAATGGCCTGGAGGTCTTCAGTGTATGCCAGATCAAGAAGGATCCTTGGCTACGGTTTCCATGGTGCACAGGAAATTCTGTTACCTCCATGAGGCACCAGACAACTGTTCTAGAACTGAATCAGTGGAATAAAGTTTATTCCACTGATAGCCCCAAAGTTGGTAGGCTGGTTTTGAATCCAATATGACATCCAATTTTCTTTTATTACATCCAATTTAATGTAGATTTTAAAAGTTCAATCATAAATTTTATAAATTCAAAATCATGTTTTTAACACATTAATGACACATCTTTTTTTACCTTTGATGGGAGGTGTTTGTGTACTACCACTCTGAAGCAGGAACTAACTCTTACAGGTAAACAGGAGTCAAAAGGAGTCTGATGTCATAAATTCTTGATGTAAACACAGTAAAGGCATAATTAAAATGCATAATTACTCTTGCTCAGGTCTATGACACGTACCCACTCTTAACAGACACCAGACTCTCTTGTCCCTGACTTGAGGAAAATCAAACAGGTTATACAACTCATGTAGTCCTTCTTAAGTGTCAACCCATAATTTGGTCATCAATTGCAGCAGGCAGGCAATACATAAAAGTCATAAATTGTTTTGTCACATCAAATTTTACCTTTGTTCTACTAAAAATGGGCCCCAACCTGCAGAATAATAAAAAGGAAGAAAACACAATCAAACTAGCAAGTAGATTTATTTCGGAGAAAACAACTAAGTGAAAACTATTTAAAATTTCACAATGCTACAACACCACAAATACGAAATAATCATAGAATTGCAAAAGCTGCCGGTCACCACGAAAAACAAAAGAAGAACTCACACTAGTTATAATTTATCAAATAAATTACAAGTTTCTAAGCCATGGATAATGATTCATAAACCATCAGCAACAGGGCCAGAAGAAAAAACTGAGTTCCGGTGCTTCATGACAAAGGACGTCGACTAAAGAGACACCCCAAGTACCTCAACAGCCCTCTGTGCTGACTGATGGCATTTTCAAAGTCCTGAATGAAGAGGAAATGCCAAAAGTGCACAGACACACACGCACACGAAAGGAACAATCCAGAGGCGGACCTGGCTGGAAAATAACAGTGGGGCTGCTTAGTACCCAGAGAAGCAAACCGATAAATGCCGAGATCTTCTTTACCCGAGAGAGACCCTGGGTGTTCACGCACGACCAGCGAAGGAAAGCGAGATGTCACCAGGTCTGAAAAAGTCTCTCAGCAGGGTGGACGCCGAATTCCCTTTCAATAAAAAGGGGGCAGAGTTTCTTTCTAAAAAGTTCTTTCCTAACGTCCGGAAGGCTGCAGCGGAAAGGACGGAAAGGAGCGAGAGAGAGAGGAGACGGCAGGCCCGCAGAGGCGTGTCGCGGGCAGGGGCTGCAGCGGCCACGCCGAGCGTCCACGGCCGCGGCCACCGCGCC
>NW_007247307.1:44885-54366 GCF_000164805.1 Carlito syrichta | reverse complement strand
GACCGCCTGGCGAGCATCCGCGTCCTCTGCCCGGTGTGAGCTCTAGCCACGGCCTCTGCCATCCTGGAGGCCGCCGCGTCCCGAGGCGCGCACCCTTGGCCCTGACCGCCAGGACCCGGCGGAACCCGGGAACCCGGGGAACCCGGAGACGGGCCGGGGGGAGATCTTGGGTGCGACCCCGCGTCGGTTTCTTTCGCGTTTCCGCGGGAATTTCATGGGAATGCCATTGAGAGGCCGGGGGCCGGCGCGGTGCGTCAAGCCTGTCATCCCAGCACTTTGGGAGGCCGGGACGAGAGGATTGCCTGAGTCTAGGGGTTCGAGACCAGCCTGGGCAACTTGGCGAGCCCTCTCTCTACAAGAAACAAGAAAATTAGCCGGGCGTGGTGGTGGGCGCCTGCAGTTCCGGCTGCTTGGAAGGCTGAGGCGGAAGGATCGCCTGAGCCCAGGCTGCGATGGCCCTGAGCGTGCCACTGCACTCCAGCCTGGGCGACAGAGTGAGACTTGGGGAAAAAAAAGATGTCGGCATGCAAAGGCCAGTAAACAGTCCTGTTTATCTCCTATATGACTGGGGATGGGGGGTCTAAAACCAGATGTTCAGAAACCGCTGCTCTCTACAAATGATGGGTGGGAAACTCCATCCTTAAGAGCTTCAGTTTCTTCTTTGGTAAAACGAGAGGTGAAATGAATACTCCCCCAGCACTGAATATTTATTATTGAATTATTAAAATTTAGACTGCAGGAGTAGTCAGATCATAGCCAAAAGGAGTGTCTACCTGACAAAAAGCAAACAATAGCAACAGATAATAAAGCTTGCTGTGCCCCAATTTCCTTTTCAGTTAAATAGGATCTCGAGTTCCTGCCTATTCATCTGGACATACTGATATTACAAAGAATAGTGTTTGGGATTATTTGTTGATTTTATATCTCCATAAACTAGACACATAGCCAATCACATTGTTTTCTTTATTTCTGACAATATTGCTTTATCATAGCAAAGAAATGTAAAAAAGAATTCGTTTTATAGAGTACATTTTTTGGTATCACAAAATTCTTTTTAAAAACTTATATTTAAGTAACACCTTTCATTGTGGATTCTATAATCCATAAATAATTAACCCTACAACATCCAAGAAGATAATACTTTACAAAATTCACTTTCCTGAATTAACTGAGGTACGTTGCAGTGAGGGTGCTTTACATGGCACAAAAACAGTTTAACAGCAGGCCTAGCAGCCAAACTGAAAGATGTTCAAGGAGAAGCAGAAATGTTAGTGCAACAGAATCTTGCTATAATTAAGTTTTTGTGGTTTTTTTTGAGTTGGAGTCTCACTCTGTCGCCCAGGCTGGAGTGCAGTGGCACACTCACAGCCACCACAGCCTCTACCTGCTGGGCTCTGGCGATCCTTCCTCCTCAGCCTTCCAGGTAGCTGGAACTACAGGCGTACATTACCACACCTAATTTTTTTTTTATTTATTGTAGAGACAAGATCTCACCAAGTTGCCCAGGTGGGTCTTAAACCCGCGGCCTCCCAGAGTGCTGGGATGACAGGCTGAGCCACCGAGCCTGGCCTATAATGAAGTTCTTATTACATAAACTTAGATGTAGGACCTGTCTATTCCTGTTTCAGAGACTATGGCCTCTACCCACAAGCCAACATTACACAGTGATTACAATCTCCTGCCGGTGCAGGTAAAGTTCATATCTTTCATCTATATGTTTACTTTTCTTATGAAAAGGACTCTGGTCATCTTGAATGATAACAGGATAAGGCCTAGCTGAATGTGCCATTTAGTACATTCATATGCAGTTCCAAGAATGCTGGGAAGAACCTATGTTTCCACATAAATGTTAACTAGAACATCAGAATTTTCCGTATTTTTTCATCTCTTGTAAAGTTAGGTTTCTTTGCCAAGAACATGTAGGAAAGCAAATGACAGAACAAAAAACTCTTGCTTTAATTTGTCCTGTAAGAAACCAGTTGTGGAGTCACTCTGCACACAATTGGTAATGTCAAGAATGGGTATGATTCACAAATTAAGGGACTGGAAGCTGTAGGTTTCTGTTATACAGATGAGAACACACAGGTCTTTCTTGCCCAAGTTAAAATCACGTTAGTACACAATGAACCTTTAACAACATAGATTAAAATAGGATTGTAGGAGATACTCTGATCTAATGTCAGTTGAGATTGTAAATACAGAAAATGCAGGAAATATCCAGTAGCTCATAGAGGAATTCAGATGTTTCACCTTCATGAGAAAAAAAGATAATCTATCAGAAAAAGATGTACCTATATGATGGTTTGTAACACTAAGTAAATGATCCTGTATTTCTTCACACAAAAAGCTAAATGCTTTGTATTTAAGTACTTGAAAATCTCTCTGAATGACAGAAGTATTTTTTCAGGTGCAAACTACAAGGCCACCGCAGATTTGTCCTCTCTGAGGTTATTCCTAGAAATATTTCACCAACTTTAAAGGGGAGAGCACTTATTAGACAAGTAATAGCTGATATACTTATCGAAGAGGCATTAAAAGTAGTGGTTTTGAATGCGAACTCTGGAATTACACCTCCTGGGCTCCTGTTCCAGTGATGTCACTTCCAACTTGTGTGCCCTTGTCAAGTTATTTACCTTCCATTGTCTCCTCATAGGAAGCACCGCATGAGTATTTGTCATATGAAAACATATGATAAATCAGGCACATTGCTCTATACACTTACTTAAAACTTTTAAAAATAAAATATTAGAAGAAGGAAACTAAAGTGTTCTAAGAGAATACATTTTACTTACAATATTAGCAATTCAGATTTTGGCATTAGAAAGTAGTTTTTTGTTTTTTGGTAGGAGTCTCACTCAGTCCCCCAGGCTGGAGTGCAGTGGCACTCTCACAGCCACCGCAGGCTCAACCTGCTGGGCTCAAGTGATCCTTCTACCTCAGCCTTCCAAGTAGCTGGAACCACTGGCATGCGCCACCATGCCCAGCTAATTTTTTTTTAATTTGTTTTAGAGACGAAGTCTTGCCAGGTTGCCCAGCCTGGTCTCGAATCCCTGGACTCAGGCAGTCCTCTCACCTCGGCCTCTCAAAGTGCTGGGATTACAAGCATGAGTCACCACACCTGGCTAGAAAGTAGAACTAAGTGACTTTACAAGGTTAACTATTAATCTTGTAGGATTAACTAATATTGTACTAGATTCTTCTGTTGGTGTTTTTGACTCTCGTAATGAAGTAAACATTTTTTGAAATTGCTTGCTTTTAAATTTCATGTTTTTCCCAGATGTTGCTACAGAATACCTCATATAATATGCCATTTCTCTGTCTGGGTTGGCCGTCAACTACCCATGTATTACATGCTAAGGCTTGCCGCTCTGTGTCTATTGTACCTGTGCCATTCTAAATCTTTTCTCTAGGTTGAAAATAGTAGAGCTGGCCAGGCGTGGTGGCTCACACCTGTAATCCCAGTATTTTGAGATTGGGAGGCCAAGGCAGGACAATCATTTGAGGCCAGGAGTTCAAGACCAGTGTAGGCAACATAGTGAGACCATGTGTCTAAAAAAAAAATAATATAAAAAATTAGCCTGGCATGATGATGCACCACAGTGCGACAGAGCAAGACCTTGTCTCTATAAAGAAAAAATGTGGAAAAGCTATTCAGTTTCTGCAAAAAGCAAGGAAATATGCAACCAAGTATTTGGAAAAGCTCATAGGATATTTGAGGTATTTATTGGTATGTGATAAGTATAGTACCTCAAAATTTAGTGGCTTAAAACAACAACAGTCTTACATTCTCTCTCATGGTTTCTGTGCATTCAGTCTTTGACAAGGGCTCGACTGGTTAGCTCCGACTCAGGATTGCTCCTGTAGTTGTAGTTAAACAGTGTCTGGGATTGGAAAAGCGGGTAGCTAGGTTCATTTGAGATCCTCACAGGACAAATGACTTATAGGGAACCTGAAGGATTCCAGAGCAAGCATTCCAGGGAACATGATAAAAAGTGTTTTTCTCCTCTGGGTGACCTACCCTTGTGAGTCACATATTGTCACAAAAAGCCTGTCCCATTGGGAGGAGTGTCAGAGTTCCATTGTAAGAAGAGCTTGTGTGATGGGAGCTATGGAAAATACAATCGTATACACAGAGATATAAAGAGATCTGTTTAACTGTTTGTTCCCATCACTTTTTTTTTAATTTTTGAGTCGGAGTCTCACTCTGCAGTGTAGTGGCATGCTCACGGCAACCGTAGCCTCAACCTGCTGGACTCAGGCAATCCTTCCACCTCGGCCCTCCAAGTAGTTGGAACTACAGGCATGCACCACTACGCCCTGCTAGTTTTTGTTTTATTGTAGAGACTAGGTCTTACCAAGTTGTCCAGGCTGGTCTCAAACCCCTGCGCTCAGGCAATCCTCTTGTCTCCCAAAGTGCTGGGATCACAGGTGTGAGCCACCGCTCCCGACTTCCCATCACTTTTTTAGTCACTAGTGCATCTTAAATATTCTGCGGGTACATTTGACATTGATAAATTCTTGAAACCAGTATAAAATGTGCATAAGTGCACAGGTTTAGAAAAACCACAGAAAAGTAGTCTAGAGGGTGTGTCATAATTCAATTTAGATTCAGGCCAACCCTTACTACATCTTCATTGTATCCCATGTTGGAGTTGCTGATGATGATTCTAAGCACAAAGAGATTTCAAAGTATCTTCTACATTGTTGTCAATGTGGTTTAATAAAGTATGTTTTCTTTTAATAGTTTGAAATGCGCTGAACTCGGTGGCTCAGCCTGTAATCCCGCACCTTTGGGAGGCTGAGGTGAGTGGATTGCCTGAGTCCGCAGGTTCGAGACCCGCCTGGGCAACTTGGCAAGACCTCATCTCTACAATAAATCAAAAATCAGCTGGGCATGGTAGCACACACCTGTAGTCCAGCTACTTGGAAGGCTGAGGTGGAAGGATCGCCGGAGCCCAGCAGTCGAGGCTGCAGTGGCTGGGAGTGGCCACTGCACTCCAGTCTGGGCGACAGAGTGAGACTCCAACTCAAAAAAACAAAATACTTTGAAATCTAGCAATTCCTAGAAAAGAATACATTAGCACTCAGCCAAAATATTAGCCATAATGTACCATTTTATAATCTCTTAACTATCTTAAATAGTTAGGAGACTACTAAGCTAGCCTAGTTTGAGAGAATGTTAACAAGGAGCAGTGAAATAACTATTAGAAACAAAAGACATTTGAGTCTGTTGGAACCATCTAGTTATTTAACTTTAGTAAGAATACCATATTAAAAATAATGCAAAAAATATTTAACTGTAGTAAGAATACCATATTAAAATACTTTCTGTAATGTCTAAAGTTTGTATAAAATATATATGCTACTTTTATATTTATGAAAAAGCACAAGGTTTGGATCATACTCTAGGGAGAGGATATCATTAAAGCAATATACTATAAAATGTTAGGAATCACAATTGTTTTGTTTTGTTTTTTGGATCTGTGGAGGAATATGAGGCCCAATCTGGACAGCAGCAACTGGTTAAACTGAGGAAGAAAATCTCAGAATGATATTTTACAAATGTTACAAAGAAATTTACTGATAACAACAAAGATCTGTAAAAGCTAGTTAGCCTGCTATAAAACATTTGCTGTAAAACAAAAGTAGTTAACCATTTGTTGCTAGTTACCTATTGCTGCTAACCTTAAAGAAACAAAACACCACTACCAATCAGCCGCTTCACAAAGGAAACTTCCTTTTGCAACCACTCCCCAAGATAGTTCCCCCAGCCCACACTGGACCCTTTCAAAAACACCCCTCCTGCCCCTGCCTCTTTGCAGACAGCAGACACCCTCTCTGCTGTTTGGCCCATTTTTCCCCTCACAACGGCTCTTTGCCTTAATATAAATCTACCTTTCTTAATTCATAACTGTCTTGAATACTTTCACCCACACGATTCCAGCCATGCCCAACCTGCCACACCCGGCGTGACCCAAAGTCAATTTGAGATGACAGTGGCGTTATGTCACTCATTACCGTCCTGCAAGTAGGGATACCTCAAAACCTCTGACTGCTTGCCAGTAGGCTTGGAAGCCAGCTACATAATGCAACTCAGTTGGGGAGGATAAGTTCCATGATGCCTTGCTCTGCCAAACACCTGTGCAGATCCACCCTGCTCTCCTTACTTAGAACAAGCCAGGCGAAAAACAAACAAACAAAATGATCTCAAAATACAAAATTAAAATTAAAAAAACTGTACTGAAATGTTAACCTTTCTTCATAACAGTAAGACTGAATTTACCATTTAACACAGAGTCACCTAAAGAACAGATTATCATACAATTTAGGTAATTAGTAATTGTTTTTTAAATATAACATTATGTCAATAGTAATTCTCTAAACAACAGTATTTTGTGGCTTTTTATTTCTCAGTGTTTATATATTTTGAAAAAGTAGATGTTAGAGAAAATACACATTAATATAACTTATTTTCAAGTGACTTTTTCAAACACACACAAAAAAAGTGGAAAAACAAAGTGGTTCAAAAAAGTTAAAATTTCTCCTTGGAATGAGTAGCTAATTCTTGTTTTAAAATCGGCATTAGTTTCTGACACCATATTAAATTAGTGGCCTTCTTATTTCAAACAGATATTATAAAAAATAATGAATAAACACACACAAAAAAAGTTAGCCTTAAGTTGCTTTATTTAATTTGAATAATCTGAAGAAACAAAGTGTGCTATGTTTCAGAGATCAACTCAAAACACACAAAGTCTGTTAACTCAGAGCCCATGGGCTGTAACTAGTGGTTAGCATCCAGTAACCTGCCAGAAATACAAAGAAGCCAGCATTAAGCACCAACTCTCAGTCTGTAATGTCACCAGAAACTTGGCATTTCAAATCTAGTTCTAAGGTGAAGTTCCTAATGTGATGGCTGAGCTCCCAACCTGCTGGTTTCTGGGAGAGGGAGAACATATGCATGAAAAGTTGTACTCAAGAGAGTTATACAAGAGATTCATTCATCCTAGAGGAAGAGACCTGACGGACGGCACGTAGACCAGGGGAGACTTGTAGTGTTACATTTTGAAGACACGGTCAATTTCTGAAGGAAAATGGGGGAACCTTTGGACCGGGGGAAAGAATCAAATAGATTTGGTAGGAAAACTTAAGCCACTTTGGGGTTTTGACAATACCCAAGCTGGGGGTACTTGTTTTCCACATAAACCCATTCAAGATTTCCAAATTAGACTGGAACTTCTACTGATACAGGAACTTTTATATGTAATTTTTAAATTTCCAGGCCACTCACATTTAGATTTGGAGATAAGCAGCCCTGGGCTCCCATCCTCTCCCCCACCCCCAAAGGCTGTTGCTTATCATCTGTGGCTAATGTACCGGAAAAGAAGAATCCTCAATGTACTTTCCCTGCCTTTCACTGTGGAAATTGCTCTGTCATGCAGTTAAATTGGGCTGTGGAGAGGCCTGAGACCATCATGCCCATCGCCACGGCCGTACTACAGTGGAATCCAGGGGCAAGGCAAGAATTAAGTTTTGTTTTTTGGTTTTTGTTTTTTGGTTTTTTTTGTTTTTTGAGTCGGAATCCCACTCTGTGGCCCAGACTGGAGTGCAGCGGCCGCTCCCGGCCACCGCAGCCTCGACCTGCTGGGCTCCGGCGATCCTTCCACCTCAGCCTTCTGAGTAGCCGGAATTACCGGCGCACGCTACCACACCCGGCTAATTTTTGGCTTATTGTAGAGATGAGGTCTCACCAAGTTGTCCAGGCAGGTCTCGAACCCACGGGCTCAGACAATCCACTCACCTCGGCCTCCCAAACGCGCAGGATTACAGGCTGAGCCACCAAGCCCAGCTAAGAATTAAGTTTTATCAGGTAAACCAGAACTGCACAAAGAGACAATGAATACTTCTCACACACTCTCCCTTAATCTCTTTCTTTTCTTCATACTTTACTAATCCACTCAAAACAAGAAGCAATATATGATTATGCTGAGCAGAAAAGGGAGGAAGCTTTCTGAACACAGGCAAAGTTAGAGCAAAACTATAAAAAATCACTCCACGCAAAGGAACATAATTATCAAAATTCCCATGAAGGTCTTGAAATTAAGTTCAGTAACAGCGCTAGGCGTGCCAGAGAATAAATGTTCGGTTGTACAGGTCAAGTTCCAGAGAATTGGATTCATACTTTGATCTGTTTACCCTATCTACAAGGAAACTGATATATAATTGGAAAAAAATATATCGTTACTTAATACAAATATTAAATCACCTGGACATTGTTTTATATATAAGTTTCCTGGGAGTTCTTATTTCTTATGTTTGTTGAAGTCTGAGTCTATCTCATGAGGCTAAAATAGCTTTTTAGTCATATCCTCCCTCCCCCAACATGTATATTTTCTTCATGAGTAGATGTGCACATGGAAAAAAGTAAAAAGACATAAAGTCATATAAATTTGAAACCTTATATTTTCTGAGCAATTGAAGAGCAGTGGAGAGGGGACAAAACAATATTTGAACTCTTATGCCTAAAGATCTCACTTTTTCTCTTTCTTTTCTTCTTGAGTCGGAGTCTCACTCTGTCACCCAGGCTGGAGTGCAGTGGCACACTCACGGCCACCGCAGCCTCAACCTGCTAGACCCAGGCAATCCTTCTGCCTCAGCCTTCCAAGTAGCTGGAACAAGTAGCTGGAATAGGCATGTGCCACCACCCCCAGCTAATTTTTTGATGTATTGTAGACTCGAGGTCTTGCCAAGTTGCCCAGGCTGATCTAGAACCCCTGGGTTCAGGCAATCCTCACACCTCGGCCTCCCAAAGTGCTGGGATTATAGGTGTGAGCCACCATGCCTGGCCTCACTTTTTCATATACCCTACTTCCAGTTCCCATGCCTCAAGGAAGATAGTGTATAATAATTTTTTCGTAATTGACTGCTTTTATTTTATTTATTTATTTATTTATTTTTGAGTTGGAGTCTCACTCTGTCGCCCAGACTGGAGTACAGTGGCCACTCCCAGCCACCACAGCCTCGACCTACTGGGCTCCAGCAATCCTTCCGCCTCAGCCTTCCAAGGAGCTGGAACTACAGGCACGCACTACCATGCCCGGCTAATTTTTGATTTTATTGTAGAGATGAGGTCTCGCCAAGTTGCCCAGGCGGGTCCCGAACCCGCGGGCTCAGGCAATCCAGTGACCTCGGCCTCCCAAGGCGTGGGATTACAGGCTGAGCGACCGAGCCCGGCTTGCCCAGTTGATTTTTTATTTCTCGTAGAGACAAAGTCTTGCCAAGTTGTCCGAGTGGGTCACAAACCCACGGGCTCAGGCAATCCACTTGCCTCGGCCTCCCAAAGTGATATTTTTTTCAAAATACATTTCAGTACTGAGCTAGATGTATCATTCAATATCTCTCATTTTACAAGTAAATTAAGATAAAAGGACTTAAAGATAGGCATTAAAATTGTTTCCCTAAAAAAAAAAAAAAAAAAAAA
>NW_007247307.1:27730-44759 GCF_000164805.1 Carlito syrichta | reverse complement strand
AAATGCCGGGCTCGGTGGCTCAGCCTGTAATCCCGCGCCTTGGGAGGCTGGGGTGAGTGTGGATGACCTGAGCCCGCGGGTTCGAGACCCGCCTGGGCAGCTTAGCGAGACCGCGTCTCTACAATAAATAAAAACTCAGCCGGGCGTGGCAGCGCGCGCCTGTAATTCCGGCTGCTCGGAAGGCGGAGGCGGAAGGATGGCCGGGGCCCAGCGGGTCGAGGCTGCGGGGCCGGGAGCGGCCACGGCACTCCAGTCTGGGCGACTCAGTGAGACTCCGACTCAAAAAAAACCAAAAAAAAGCAAACTCACAGAAAAAGCCTAGTCAATTCTCTTTTTGTTTTTTGAGTCGGAGTCTCCCTCTGTCGCCCAGACTGGAGTGCCGTGGCCGCTCCCGGCCCCGCAGCCTCGATCTGCTGGGCTCCAGTGATCCCTCCGCCTCAGCCTTCCGAGTAGCCAGAACTACAGGTGTGTTCTACCACACCCGGCTAATTTTTGATTTATTGTAGAGATGCGGTCTCGCTAAGTTGCCCAGGCGGGTCTCGAACCCGCGGGCTCAGGCAATCCACACTCACCTCAGCCTCCCAAGGCGCGGGATTACAGGCTGAGCCACCGAGCCCAGCATAAAAACGTTTAACGACTAAAGCACCTCAATTCCATCCAGCAAATATTTATTAAGCAGTTAGTATTGGCTAGGCACTATGCTAGATGCTGGGAGGTTAACACAGCGATGATCATGCTGCTCTGAGAATTTCATTGGCCCGGCTTAGAAGGTTTCACCTTCTCTAGGTATCTTTCTGGATTGTGTTATCTCCTCCCCCTCACCCAGTGATCACACAGTTCGACGGGCATAGCTTTATTGTGTTTTCCTCTGGGCTACATCTGTATCTGGGGTGTCTATATCTTTCCTTCTTGATGATGAGCTCTTCGAGCTCTCTCTGAGGACCTACATCTTTGACTCCCAGGTGCTTGAGCACGGCAGGACTCAATACATATGTATTGACCTGCACTTGAAGAGATAGTCTGGCCATGGAAAAAGTGTTCATGCCCCAGGGCATCTCTAACTTCCATCCTAAGCAGTAAGATGCAGACTGACAGACATCTTCCTCTTTCAGGTTTCAATCAAAATCAATGATTGTCATTGATATGGGATCTGCTATGATGTAAGAAATGCATTCACCAAGACCATGGCCAGGCTTTCAAAGGAAAACCGGTCAGTATGTTATCAACCAAAAATCATTCTTCAACTCAGACCTCTCCCTCTGTCCTGACCTGAGCTTATGCAACAGCTCTGCCCGCCATGTTCTGGCTATGTCCTTGTCCAGAGATCAGAGACAGAGGACTTTTGTCTGCTTTGCGGTCCAGTTTTAGAAAAAAGACACAAATTACATCTTAAGCTAAGTTTTACCAAAAAGAAAAATAAATCAGATTTCAATGTCATATATCTAGGGAAACAGAAGGATAGAGATTCATGACCCGCCTGGGCAACTTGGTGAGACCTCATCTCCACAATAAATAAAAAGTCAGCCAGGCGTGGTAGCGCGTGCCTGTAATTCCCGCTACTTGGAAGACTGAGGCGTAAGGATCGCCGGAGCCCTTCAGGTCGAAGCTGCGGTGGCCGGGAGCGGCCACTGCACTCCAGTCTGGGTGACAGAGTGAGACTCCAACTCAAAAAAAAAAAAAAAAAAAAGAAGGATAAAGAAATATTCAAATTGAACTGAATTGCTCGGGGTCAGTGTGTTCCTTGTATAAATTGTATCAAGATAATTTTATCATGTGCCCATTTCTTCTGAATAAGAACTAATTCTCTGCCCACACCCAGCAAGATGTTTTTTTGGTTCTAAATTTCTCTCAGAGTCAAACGCTTTCCCACACTCAGAAGTGCATTCTTGGTCCCTGAGTATTAGTTTCATGCCAAGATTCAAAGTTTTCATTCTAAACACTTTTGTTTAGTTTTTTTAAGAATGTACTATAGCAGAACATTATTATTTTATGCTTGACTGGCTCAGATGGTCATTATTTCTAGGAATTTTTGAGAAAATTACTTTTAAATTAAGAAGGAAAAGGAGAAACGTAGCAGAAAAATCTCATTTTTTGAGAATATAGCAAATACAAGGACATAGAATCAAAGCCCCTACATTCTTCTGGACCATTATGTTGCCATCATAACATATTAATAAACTATTAATATGTTTAGGTAGAGTTGGATTTAAATTAACAGCCCTAATAATAAATTAACAGCCTTCTATCAGCCTGGAGGGAAGTCCCTAGTAGAATGAACCAGGTTCTATAATTGACTTTATTCATTAATATTTATCAACTTTTTAGATTAAAATGTCAAAGGTGTACTTAAAAAATACTGTGATATATATTTCTTGTAACTTTTTTCTAATTAAGAAAATAATTCAGCCTGGGCAACATAGTGAAACCTCATCTCTACAAAAAATCAAAAAATTAGCCAGGCGTGGTGGCTACACCTGTAGTCCCAGCTACTTGAGAGGCTGAGGTGGAAGGACTGCCTGAGCCCAGGAGCTCGAGGCTACCGTGAACCATGATCGTTGTGGTCATAGCCACTGCACTCCCGCCTGGGCAGCAGAGTGAGACCCTCACTCAAAAAGGAAGGAAGGAAGGAGGGAGGGAAAGAGGGAAGGAGGGAAGGAAGGAAAAAAAAAGAAAGGCAGGAAATAATTCATGCTTAAAACAGATAATTTAGAAAATACAAGGTGGTGGGAAAGAAGGGGTGATCATGCGTAGTAGTATGACTTTTCTTTTGCATAAGAATTTTTATGTCTTGAGTAATTTACCAAGACACTGAAGCACTTTTATACTTGTTGGAGTGCCCATTTCATAGATCTGGCAACAAAGTAGCAAAATGTTCGAATGGCATGGAGATTGAAGGAATGTCTGTATATAGCAAAGAATTAAGATTTAAAAACCCTCTGCAGACTGGAAGAATTGGATTGAAACTAACAAGAAAAACTGTGGCAAAAGTAAATGTAAAGTCCTGGTATAAAAATTACTGTGCCTGGGTTGGAAGGAGACAATGTCTCCAAATTGGACTTCCTGTGGAAAAGACTGGATATTTCCATTTGATGACAATTTAGACAGTATTGGGCTGTATTCTACAAATTGGCTATCAAAAAAGATAACGTAAGCTTATGTACCATCAGTGAAGCAGGGTCCAGATAAAGAGAAAAGATGTTCTTACCATATTCCACATGGTTCAAGCTACACCTGGAGCTTTGTTTTCAATCTAAGGGCACATTTAAAGATAGTGTTAATAAAACTGGAGATTTACCAGTTGAAATTTTGTATTGAAATCATGTTATATAAGAAATAAATTAAGAAGGCCATGTGCAGTGACTCACACCTATAATCCCAGCACTTTGGAAGGCCAAGGTGAGAGGGTTGCCTGAGCTCACAGGTTTGAGAACAGCCTGGGCAACTTGTAGAGACATCTCTACAATAAATTTTTTAAAAATTAGCCAGGTGTGGTGGCGCATGCCTGTAGTTCCAGCTACTTGGAAGGCTGAGGTGGAAGAATTGCCTGAGTCCAGTAAGTCGAGGCTGCGGTGGCCGTGAGCATGCCACTGCACTCCAGCCTGGGCGACAGAGTGAGACTCTGACTCAAAAAACAAAGTCAAAGGAACTGAAACTTGAAGAAGGAAAAAACTAGAGGAAGACATGTCAACTGCTTTTGACAATTTTTTCTTTTTTTTTTTTTTTTTTTTTTGTGAATCAGAGTCTCACTCTGTCACCCAGGCTGGAGCGCAGATACAGAAATAATAATTGTTCAAAATGTCTAAGCAAAGCTTACATTATGAACTCTGAAAACAAAACAAAGAATGAAATTAGAAACAAATACTGGCAATGTTCCAGGAATCATTCTTAGAGAGAATTAATCTACCTATTAACAGTCTTAGTGTTAGCAGGATTAGCTGATTCAAATTACTTGAAAATATATTCTATTTAAACATCTTATTATCTTATGCCTTGATTAATTCAGCATCATGTCTTTTTTTTTAATCAAATACTGATTTTTTCAAGGGGTCAATATAAACGAGCATAATTCATTAATCAGAAATGCTTACCTCAGGTTTTTGAAAGTCATTACATTTGGACTTGAGGAAAAAAATCAAAAAACCTGAAAAGAGATTATTTTGTGATATGAAAGTAAAACGATAAACCATGGCTTGTAGAAGATCATAAAGGACTATGTGAGAGAGAGTTTCCAAAATTTTAAGCACGTCTCAACTTCTCAATTTTGCTAAATATTTTTGGATTAGCTTTTTAATGCTTGCAATTAAGGGTATTTCTGTTTAGTATTCTTTTTCTTTTTCTTTTTTTTTTTTTTTTAGTTGCCCAGGCTGGAGTGCCGTGGCACACTCATGGCTACCCCAGCATCGTGCTGCTGGGCCCCGGCGATCCTTCCACCACAGCCTTCCAAGTAGCTGGAACTACAGGTGCATGCTGCCATGCCTGGCTAATTTTTAAAAATTTATTGTAGAGACGAGGTTTCATCAAGTTGCCTGGGATGGTCTCGAACCTGTGGGCCCAGGCAATCCACTCGCCTCGGCCTCCCAAAGTGCTGGGATTACAGGCTGAGCCACCAAACCCGGCCCGTTTGATATTCTTAAAAGTCTGTGCTGAGCTTAGTAGGCATTCATGTGAAATTAATATGCTTCTTAATTGATATAAGAATTGAGAGTGAAATAAAATAGTAATTTATCTGTAGAATATAAAATATGAGCATACTTTCTCAGTCATTACAACATGAAAGTGACTTGAGGTATCCAAAGAAATCATGAAATGACTGAAAGTGAAAAAGTCTAGTGAATTCAGGGCAAGGTGCATGAGAACTAAAAATGTATTTACAGGCTGGGCTCCATGGTGCAGCCTGTAATCCCAACACTTTGGGAGGCCGAAGTAAGTGGATTGCCTGAGCCTGCAGGTTCTAGACCAGCCCCAGCAACTTGGCAAGCCCTTGTCTCCACAATAAATAAAAAATTAGCCAGGCGTGGTAGCACACACCTGTAGTTCCAGAAACTTGAAAGGCTGAGGCAGAAGAATCACCTGAGTCCAGTAGGTCGAGGCTGCGGTGCCTGTGAACATGCCACTCCACTCCAGCCTGGGTGACAGAGTGAGACTCCAACTCAAAAAAAAATTTTCTATTTGCAAAACTGGACTAAAAGAGTCTTTTTTTTCCATTTTGAGTTAGAGTCTCACTCTGTTGCCCAGGCTGGAATGTAGTAGCACGCTCATGGCCACCACAGCCTCGACCTGCTGGGTTCAGGTGATCCTTTCACCTCTGCCTTCCAAGTAACCAGAACTACAGGTGTGCACCACCATGCCTGGATAATTTTTTGACTTATTGTACGGATGAGGTCTCTTGAAGGTGCCCAGGCTGGTCTAGAACTTTTGGGCTCAGGAAAGCCTCTTGACTTTGCCTCCCAAAGTGCTGGGATTACAGGCGTGAGCCACCATGCCCAGCCCAGAGTCTTTTTTATGTGTGCATCCAGCAGATAGAAGTTGCCTGACAAATGTTAGTTTCCTTCTTAACTACTTATTATGTGTTCAACTTTTGACAAAAGACAGTATAGTTATATAGTTGTGTCTTATTTTATACTATAGATATGCTCCTTAAAAGTTTAAGTTGAAATTTTGTAAACTAAATATCTTAGATGGATTTTTGGAATTTGTTTTCATGATCTCTGTTAGCAAATTATAAGTTTATCATGACTACAGTGAGTAAACCTGAACAGTTTTAAATAAATTTTGCTTAAACAAAGTTCATCTTTCTGACTATTAAGTGCTTGGCATATGATTAAGATTAAAGGTCAGGCCGGGCTTGGTGGCTCAGCCTGTAATCCCGTGCCTTTGGGAGGCTGAGTTCAGTGGATTGCCTGAGCCCGCGGGTTTGAGACCTGCCTGGGCAGCGAGACCTCATCTCTACAATAAATCAAAAAATTAGCCAGGCATGGTAGCGCGCGCCTATAATTCCGGCTATGGAAGGCTGAGGCGGAAGGATCACCGGAGCCCGGCAGGTCGAGGTTGTGGTGGCCGGGAGCGGCCACTGAACTCCGGTCTGGGTGACTGAGTGAGACTCCAACTCAAAAAAAAAAAAAGAATTTCAATGATTAGTCACACAATAAATGTTCTCTCTCTCTCTCTCTCTTTAAAAAAAAAAAGATTAAAGGTCAGTATATAAAAATTCCCTCTCAGGCCAATTATGAAATATACTGCTAAAATCTGTTTGTTTGTTTTTTTGAGTCGGAGTCTCACTCCATCGCCCAGACTGGAGTGCAGTGGCCCGCAGCCTCGACCTGCTGGGCTCCGGTGATCCTTCCGCCTCGGCCTTCCAAGGAGCTGGAACTACAGGCACGCACTACCATGCCTGGCTAGTTTTTGATTTGTTGTAGAGATGAGGTCTCGCCAAGTTGCCCAGGCGGGTCTCGAACCCGTGGACTCAGGCAATCCACTCACTTTAGCCTCCCAAAGGCATGGGATTACAGGCTGAGCCACCGAGCCCAGCTTAAAATCTGTTTATTTTTATGTGTTAACATGGTGGGATCCAAAACCTTGCTTTTGGCTGAAGGCAATACCCCCAACTCCTGTTCAGAAAGTAAGTGTAATTCATTCAGAATGATTCTTTTATGTAAACATTCTGGTCAAGTTATAAAAATTCTGCCATCTCTTGGGGCAACTTATCACTATATAATTCCGAAGAGAAAATTAAGACTATTGAAAACAGGTGAAAATACATAATAGTGATCAATAGTGCAGAAAAAGCCAAAGCAGACATAGGAGATAACATGGTATCTGGGAGAAATCAGCTCTGTGCCCACAGCTTAAAATGTGGAATTTTTTTTTTTTTTTTTGAGTAGGAGTCTCACTCTGTCGCCTAGGCTGGAGTGCAGTGGCACGCTCATGGCCACCACAGCCTCAACCTGCTGGACTCAGTTGATACTTCTGTCTCAGTCTTCCAAGTAGCTGGAACCACAGGCGTGAGCAACCATGTCTGTCTAATTTTTTTATTTATTGTAGAGATGAAGTCTCACCAAGCTCCCTGGGCTGGTCTTGAACCCTTGGGCTCAGACAATCCTCTCACCTCAGCCTCCCAAAGTGCTGAGATTACAGGCATGAGTCACCGTGCCCGGCAAAATGTGGAATTATTAATGACTGGGGCTCAGCAGCTTGTTTTAAGAGTAAGGATAATTGTCACCAGTCTGGCATGGTGGCTCATGCCTGTAATCACAGCACTTAGAGAAGCAAAGGTGAGAATTTTACTTAAGCCCGAGTGTTTGAGACCAGCCTGGGCAACATAGTGAGACCTCGTCTCTACAAAAAATAGAAAAGTAGCCAGATGTGGTAGTGCACACCTGTAGTCCCAACTAATCGGGAGGCTGATGCAGGAGGATCACCTGAGCAAAGGAGGTCGGGACTGTGGTAAGCCATGATCATGCCACTGCTGAACCAACCTAGGCCACAGTTTGAGACCTTGACTAAAAAAAAAAAAAAAAAAAAAAAAAAAGTAGTATGCCAAGATTCTCATATTCTGCTGAAACATATTTGTCAAAATTGTTCTCTTTCCTCAATTATATATGGTACTTTTCTCTTCCTCCGCCATGTATTCCACATTTTTAAACATATAATTCACTACCAGAATAAAACATAATTTCTATTAAAAACATGTAATTTATAAAATCATGCCTTAACATCAGACGAATCTTTGGAAGATGTTCTGACTTCATCTTTAGAATGGGAAAGCATGTATCAACAACATCATGCCATGATAGACTTAAATGCCTTGAGAGTAATCCAAATGCTTGTGATTTCTGGTTTTAAAATTTGGCATTTTTATTTGAGTCAGCAAAAGAAGGTGATTGTTTCCAAGATTAAGCAACTAACTTCCTGTTGATCACAAAACAGCTAGAGCAAGTCGGGCTCGGTGGCTCAGCCTGTAATCCCACACCTTTGGGAGGCTGAGGTGAGTGGATTGCCTGAGCCTGCGGGTTCTAGACCCGCCTGGGCAGCGAGACCTCATCTCTACAATAAATAAAAAAATCAGCCGGGCGTGGTAGCGCGCGCCTGTATTCCCGCTACTCGGAAGGCTGAGGCGGAAGGATCGCCGGAGCCCAGCAGGTTGAGGCTGCGGTGGCCGGGAGCGGCCACTGCACTCCAGTCTGGGCGACAGAGTGAGACTCCAACTCAAAAAACAAACAAACAAAAAAAACCAGCTAGAGCATCTGTGTCTTATAACAGTGAGGAACATAACATTTCTACTCCTATAACCCCGCACCTGCAAGACCCTACTTTTTATTATGTTCTTGACTTTGAACACTCTGCCATGATTCATTATGTGCCCCTGAAGGAGATTGGCTACCTATCGTGTAGTAAGCGTCTTACTAGGCACTTTCATATGTATTATCTTACTTATTCTCATCATCAAAGTGAGTACCAGTGTTCCTAAACGCCAGTGATAACTTCTCTTTAAAGGATGACCCAGGTCACGGACATTACATTTGGGAGCAGCAGTTTCTCTGCAGAGAAAATGATGGTGAGGTAGATTGGGAGGCTACGTTGCTCAATGGATAGCCGCCAGCCACGGGAGGCTGTTTAAATTTCAGCCAGTAAAAGAGAAAAGCTCAGTTCCACAGTCAGGTGTGCCACATTTCCAAGTGCTCAACAGCCACATGGAGCTAGTGACTATTGTATTGGACAGCGCAGGTAATAGAGCATTTTCGTCCTTGCAGAGTGTTCTATTGGATGGTGCTAATTAGAAATTTGCCACAATCGGAACAGATGGCAGTTTACGGGAGAAAACAAAAGTGGCATTGGATAGACAACTGAGTAATTAGATTAAGCAAACATTAATTCATCATTGAATGATAATGTGTCATGTGACCAGTGACCAAGATGGCCTTAACGTTTCCCTCAGTCTGACTAAACTTTAGGCAGTTTTTCTCCTCACTTTAGGATCCCGACCTCCCTTTTCTTAGAGCATTTTCTTTAGAAAACTTGTCAATTCTTTTTTTTTTCCTTTAGAGTCGGAGTCTCACTCTGTCCCAGGCTGGCGTACAGTGGCATGCTCACAGTCACTGCAGCCTTGATCTGCTGGACGGGCTCAGGCGATCCTTCCACCTCAGCTTTCAAAGTAGCTGGAACTACAGGCGTGTACCACCATGCTTGACTTGGCTAATTTTTTGGTTTATTGTAGAGATGAAGTCTCGCCAAGTTGCCCAGGCTGGTCTCAACCCTGGGCTTGGGCAGTTCTCTCACCTCGGTCTCCCAAAGTGCTGGGATTATAGGTGTGAGCCACAGTGCTGGCCTGAAAACTTATCAATTCCTTCTCTGCTCCTTTGAGATACATGTAAGTCTTTTAAAAAGACTCTTGCGCCGGGCTCGGTGACTCAGCCTGTAATCCCAGCACTTTGGGAGGCCAAGGTCAGTGGATTGCCTGAGCCCACGGGTTCAAGACCCGCCTGGGCAACTTGACGAGACCTCATCTCTACAACAAATCAAAAATTAGCCGGGCGTGGTAGCGCGTGCCTGTAGTTCCAGCTACTCAGAAGGCTGAGGCGGAAGGATTGCCGGAGCCCAGCAGGAGAGGTTGCGGTGACCGGGAGCGGCCACTGCATTCCAGTCTGGGGGACAGAGTGAGACTCCAACTCAAAAAAAAAAAAAAAAGACTCTTGCAAGGTTTACTACCCAGGAATATCTTTCTTACAGACCTGGGAGCCATCTTTGGAAATGTAATCACAAAAGGGGATAGTACCCCTATTTTCTAGTTCCTGTGGGAAAGGAGCCTGACTTCAGTGGGTGACTTGCTACAAATTGCAAAACTGCCACCTGTCATAAAGATGTGAGAAGTCTTTCCTTTGGATAAAGCCAAACACAGATGATCTATGACTTCCCCTCAAGGTCCTCCAGTACTTTCCACCAGCTCACCTCAGCCCTTAAAAAATTCCCCTCTGCCTCCGTGGAGTCAAGTTTAGAATTAGTTCTGGCCTCTCTTTCCCACTGCAATAGCCTTGAATAAAGTCTTCCTTGCCCATTTAACTTGTCTAGTGCAATTTGTGCTTGGACACCAGTTTTCAGAAAATGAAAAGAGTAACTCAAAGTAGTGTAAGTCTCTAATTAGAGTCAGGCACATTAGCACGTGCCTGTAGTCCCAGCTACTTGGGAGGCTGAGGCAGGGGGATCACTGGAGTCCAGGAATTTATATCCACCAAGGCTGTATCAGAAAGAAAGAAAGAGAGAGAGAGAGAGAGAGAGAGAGAAAGTGAAAGTCTTAGTTTATGCTTAAATATTTTCCTAAAACAAACCACCAGTCGAATGACTTACCTAGGTAATCCTATACAAGTAGCAAGGCAGCAAAGTGGAATGGTTTGGATGCAGAACTAAATTCAATTCCAGGATGTAAGGGTGTGGAGTTGAAACTATATGAGCTATAGCTGACACTACATGTCTGTTATCCAGTTTAATCACTCTGCTGCGAATGCACACTGGAAAACAATTTGGTCTAGAAACACGTTCTTCCGGAACACGATCTTCCTGTAGGTAAACGCAGCAGAAGAGCCCAGCCGGCTTCCCCGGGGCCCTTTCAGCCACCTCTTTCCACTGTGAGTCTCAGCCCCAGCCAAGGCCACGCCCGACCCACACCTCTATCCCAAGTCTTCCTAGAATTTATATTCTCTGCAAATCTCAAGGAATTAATCGTCAAGTCTTTCAGCTTCTTCTAGAATTTGGCCAAGGTTGAATCACTGTTAATAAAATAAAAAATACTGTCTTCTCAGAGAGTGAATCCAATGTTATAGTTTGTAGAGAGACAGCTCTTTAGGGTGGGTTTCTTTTCTTTCTTAGTGGCATCGCCAAGGATTTACTACCGTGGTCACCTGTGCACCAAACAGGCTTGAAAAAGGCTGGGTCCCATTTTGCTCTTTTTCCTGTTTCAACTGTGTTTTTAAAAAGTTAGACTTAACAGAGATAGTTCTTGTGGGTACAGGGATGATACAAGAAGAATCACAAACTTTCATGAGAACTAAAAAGTCCTGATAATATTTGGATGTATTTCTAAATCTCTGGTGCTTCATAATTCTCAGAAAGCTTTCAGGTGAATTCTTTTTTTTTTTTTTTTTTTTGAGTTGGAGTCTCACTCTGTCATCCAGACTAGAGAGCAGTGGCCGCTTCCGGCCATCGCAGCCTCTCCTGCCGGGCTCCAGCGATCCTTCCGCCTCAGCCTTCCGAGTAGCCAGAATTACAGGCGCGCGCCACCACGTCCAGTTAATTTTTTTATTTTATTGTAGAGATGAGGTCTTGCTGCCCAGGCGGGTCTTGAACCCGCGGGCTTGGGCAATCCACTCACCTCAGCCTCCCAAAGGCGCGGCAGGTTAATTCTTCTAATCCATCAATCCTATTGGGTGGTTGTCAATATATGACCCATTTTATAAAAAAAAGAACTAGAAAGCTCAGAGACACCGAATGGCAATCAAAGCGTGCAGAAGAGATGTCTGCCGATACTGTCCCCATGTCTCACTGCCATTCCAGTTCCCAATTTCAACCCACAGCAATTTGTGCTTGAGCTCCTACCACTTGACTGAACCAACTCCCAGCAAAGTCTCCAGTTACCTCCTTATGGAAGAACCCTTTCAGTCCTTATCTATCCAGACGATCATCAGCACTTGGTGTTATGGGCCACACCCCCTGATGGTTTCTGGGACACTGGGCTCATTGGTTTTTCCTCTTGCTTAACCTGTTTCCATTTTTAGGATGTGACTGCTTCTATCTCAGAGTTTCCTGGCAGGCAGGAAGCAAAGAGAGATTTCGCCGAGATGGAGCCTGAACATATGGAACTTCCTAGCTGATGACTATCATTAGGAACATTTCTAATGTGTGCTTCCATGAGGGCTATCCAAGAAGTGGAGCTGGAAGCATTCGTCTCTCCTTCCAACCATCATATGGCACCCACTGCTCTATTGAGTAGCCCTGGGAGAGGTCAAGCTGGACTTCAACTTTACTGCCCAAAGAGGAGAGTACACAGTTCAAGATATGGTTGGCAGTGGTTGGTATATTCTCTCTTCAAATATATTAGTGTTAATGGCACTTTTAGTAATGTCCAGGGTAACTACAGTATGATTTATCCTAACAATACATGTTTGTTCAGATAGAGAAAACTTCAGGCCTGATGTGGTGGCTCACACCTGTAATCCCAGCACTTTGAGAGGCAGAGGCAAGAAAATTGCCTGAGCCCAGAAGTTTGAGACCTCATCTTATAAGTCAAAAAGCTAGCTCGGTGTGGTGGCACCCACCTATAGTTCCAGCTAATAGGAAGGCTGAGGCGGAAGGATCGCCAGAGCCCAGCAAGTTGACGCTGGAGTGACTGTGAGTGTGCCATGTCACTCCAGCCTAGGCGACAGAGTGAGACCCCAACTCAAAAAAAAAAAAAGTCAGCCAAACATTATATAAATTCAATATTTAGCACATCTCCTTTTAAAAGTTTTTTCTTATTATAGTTATGGGACATAAATAAAGTTTTAAGAATTGTATCATATGTTGAAATCCTAACCCCCAGAACCTCAGAATAAGACCTTATTTGGAAATAGGGTCATTACAGACGAAATTAGTTAAGGTCATATAAGAGCAGGGCAAACCACTCATCCAATCTGACTTCTGTCCCTGTAAGAAAAGGCCATGTGATGACAGAGAGACACACAAAGAGAACACTGTGTAAACACGAAGGCAGCTACTGAAGTGCAACACGTCAGGGAACACCAGAGATCGCTGGCAAACCACCAGAAGTAAGAAAGAGAGGCGAGGGAGGATGCCCATCCAGGTGTCAGAGGGAACATGGTTCTGCTGACACCCTGGTTTTAGACTTCTAGACTCCACAACTGCGAGGCAATACATTTCTGTGGTTTTAAGTCACCCAGTTTTGTGGTAATTTGTCACAGCAGTCCCAGGAAACTAAGACAAAAAGTAATTAAAAATTTCACCAAGCTTGATATAGACACTCCTAGATGTCTTACACACAGCGTGCCATACAAATGCTACTTTCTATGTATGCTGTGAGAGGTGAAAAGTTGGGAAGCACAGTGCACCACACTTTCTGAAAACACTGGTATTTCCTAGGTGGTTCTGTCCTTGGTCCTCTTCTCCTTTCATAGTCAACTTATTCTTGCTGGGTAAGCAGGTAATCATACCTACTCAATTCACATCTGGATGTTGATTACTTCAGACTTGTGTTTCTAAGCCCAGGTGTCTCCAGGCTCCAAGCCCCTCAGTCCAAGATTCTATATCCAATTGCCTGCTATACCTGGAAGTCCCACCATCATTGAGATTACAATACCCAACTGGGATTAAAATAAAGAAATTCAGAGGAGTCTGAATTTAGATGATAAAGAGGGACTTGGAGATGCAATGTCTGGTCATTGCTTCAGGACATAGCTCTATTACTTTTTCTCTTATTAGACAGAGATCCATCCCTAAGACATTTCTTGAGTCCATCTCCCCACAAAGGGAAGAACCATTTCCGAGGAATATCATCTTCAGGAGCCTAAGAGGCTGGCTAGATGTAGTCCACAATCTATGAAAATCCATCCACACTAAGATAGAGCCAGACACGCTACACATTATAACTGGCTAGCTCAAGTAATAAAGAGAAATTATTCACTGGATGCTTGTTTAAAATGACAAAACAGATTTTGTTTGAGCTACTGCATTAGGAGAGAAAGACTTCAGTATAGAACTGAACTCAATTTCTCAGAAACGAAAGGTGGGGGACCTTTTTTTTTGAGTCGGAGTCTCACCCTATCGTCCAGTGCAGTGGCACACTCATGGCCACTGCCGCCTCAACCAGCTGAGCTCAGGTGATCCTTCTACCTCAGCCTTCCAAGTAGCTGGGACTAAGGTGCATGCCGCCACACCTGGCTAATTTCTTGACTTATTGTAGAGATCTCACCAAGTTACCCAGGCCGGTCTTGAACCCCTGGACTCAGGCAATCCTCTTGCCTCTGCCTCTCAAAGTGCTGGGATTAAAGGCGTGAGCCACCACACCCGGACGGTGGGGGCTTTTTAAACACTGGAGTGTGCTAAAGGAAAAGTACTGAAGGACATTAGTGGGGTTTGTTCAACGTGATTAGACTGTTGTGGTTAACGCTTATTTGTTTTTTTTGAGTTGGAGTCTCACTCTGTCACCCAGACTGGAGTGCAGTGGCCACTCCCGGTCACCACAGCCTCGACCTCCTGGGCTCCGGAGATCCTTCCGCCTCAGCCTTCCGAGGAGCTGGAACTACAGGCGTGCGCTACCACGCCCGGCTAATTTTTGACTCATTGTAGAGATGAGGTCTCGCCAAGTTGCCCAGACGGGTCTCAAACCCGTGGGCTCAGGCAATCCACTCACCTCAGCCTCCCAATGTGCTGGGATTACAGGCTGAGCCACTGAGCCCAGCTGGGTAACGGTTATGAAGTTAGGCTTCCACTCTCCCATAGAGACTGTGCAACAGGGCCTCTATCTTTCTTGGTTACATTCCAAAAGGATGACTCCTGGATCCTTGAGAAAGGCGTTCTGGAATGTGGAAGATAACTTTCAAGGAGAGAAAAGATTTATGATGGGAAGTTTTCTAAAGTAAATGTTCTGTAAAAAGGGATATCAGCCGGGCTCGGTGGCTCAGCCTGTAATCCTGCGCCTTTGGGAGGCTGAGGTGAGTGGATGGCCTGAGCCGGCGGGTTCGAGACCCGCCTGGGCAACTTGGCGAGACCTCATCTCTACAGTAAATCAAAAAATTGGCCGGGCGTGGTAGCATGCGCCTGTAGTTCCAGCTACTTGGGAGGCTGAGGCGGAAGGATCACCGGAGCCCAGTGGGTCAAGGCTGTGGTGGCCGGGAGCGGCCACTGCACTCCAGTTTTGGCGACGGAGTGAGATTCCAACTCAAAAAAATAAAAAATAAAAGGGATATCAGGGGCCTGTAGTCAGGTTTTGCCTGGAACAAACAGTGAATTCTTTCCTTTGGCAGTGTTGAGCTTTCTCAGGCAGGCATGTTAAGGGATCTGAGGTTGTCACCCGAGGAACACAGCCTTGAACTGATAGGAACTCTCCTGGTGTTTGTGCAAGTATCTTAGCAGGGAGGGCAGGGGGAAGAAATGGTGTGGGCTTTCAGCTGCAGCTCTTATAAGCCAAGGCTGAGGCCTTGTCCAGAAGAAGGCTCAGAGAGGCCTGATCACAAAGTTTGATCAAGGAGAGTCTTTGTCAATGACTGGAGGAGTAGATAAAAATTTCCTCCTATCACACTAGTGTTCTCAAAGCTGCTACATTTTGCAAGTATTTAAAGCATACTTTAAATACTTACTAGCCTTTTGTGAAAAAGCAGAGGTCAGACTAGATGAGCTTGGAATATCTATTATTACCAATGTCCAAAGGCAGAAGTTTAATTCATATTAATAGACTATGAGATGGAGAATAGAGTTTATTAGAAAAGCAAATGATGAATCTTCTGATATCACTGTCTTTGGGTTGCATCTTTCATCATAAGTAAGCACTTGGACTCTGTACCATGTGTATATTACCTTGTACATTACCTACGGCTATATTACTTTGACACATGCTTTGTTCTGAATGGTAAAACCAAATCATTGAACAGGTTTTTTGTTGTTGTTGTTTGTTTGTTTTAGTGCCTTCTATAAAATAGGCACTGTTCTAGGCACTGAAGCTACAGTGATAAACAAGACAAACAGATCTCTGCCTTTAAGGGGTTCACATTCTTTTTGTTGTTGTTATTTAGTTTTTAAGGGGCTCACATTCTAATAATGGTGTGAAACAGACAATAAATAAGGTCATTTCAGAGAGACAATTTTACAGAAAAGCATTATAAAATTGTTCAGGTGCCGTGGCTCATGCCTGAAATCTCAGCACGTTGGGAGGCCAAGGCAGAAGGATCACTTGAAACCAGGAATTCGAGAGCAGCCTGGGCAACATAGTGAGACCCTGTCTCTAAAAACAAAAAAATAAAAATAGAGAAGAAAAAGAAGATAGAGCCAAACATGCTGCACATCACATAGCATATACAAAATAATCCAAACAGGACAATGCGCTAGAGATAGAGTGATGGCTGGGAGGGAGGTCAGGGAACCACTCTGAGCAGGTATTCGAATGATCCTGTGGTCATAGCAGAGGTCTAGGGAGAGCATTCTGGGCACAGGGCACAGGTGTAAGTGTCTGCTCCACATGGATATCATTTTGCTGAGTTTACAGGTGAGAGGGGAGTAGCTGAAGGGTAATGAATGAGCAGGGTGTGGTCTGAAATACCGCTGAGGAGGAAAGCCCGGTCACACAAAGGCTTCCAGGCAGCGGGGAGGAGTCTGCATTTTATTTGAAGGGCGATGGAAACTGATGCAGGATTTTAGGCAGGGGAGCAAGAACATCCAGTTTGCAGACTGATTAAAACAGTCGCTTTGGGTGGTGAAAAAAGATTGGTAAGGGGCAAGACTGGAAGCAGGAGAGCAGTACTGAAGGCGTTAGAAACTTTTGGAGGCATTAGTAGCAGGAAAAACAGAGAGACACGGACAGATTCAGGTTATGTTGGAAAGGGGAATGGCCTTGTGAGTGGAGCAGATATACAGAAGGACGGGATCAAGGGGACGCCTAGATTTCTGGCTGAGGGAGTTACTGAGGGGAAACAGGTGTGGCGAGGTGAACACGAGCTGTCTAAAAGGCACTGCATATGTGAATCTCGGATTCAGGGAGGGTTAAAGCTCAAGATGTACATTTGGGAGCGGCCCACATACGGACACTATTTAAAGACATCATCCTTATGATGTAAAGAATACCAAACAGAAACATTTTAGCCAAATGGGAAGATGAGGCAAACACCTCTGTCTGTGTTACTTATTACACTTTTTCTTTTTTTGAGTTGGAGTCTCACTCTGTCGCCCAGGCTGGAGTGCAGTGGCCGCTCCCAGCCACCACAGCCTCGACCCGCTGGGCTCCAGCGATCCTTCCACCTCAGCCTTCCGAGTAGCTGGAACTACAGGCGCATGG
>NW_007247307.1:22263-27710 GCF_000164805.1 Carlito syrichta | reverse complement strand
CGGGTCTCGAACCCGCAGGCTCAGGCCATCCACTCACCTCGGCCTCCCAAAGGCGCGGGAGGACAGGCTGGTTATTACACTTAATAGCAGTTGTGACTCTGCACAGCACATATGCATCATAAACACAGTATGTTAAATGTGCCTCTAGCACACTCAGAAACGTCCTGGGGAAGAGAGAGGTCTTGCCATCAAATTTCATAGCGTCGTAACCCTCAAAATACATGTCCATTTCTAAAGTCAACAGCGTTCCACATGCTGATAAAAATAGTACACTCACGATGTGTAAAGGCAGAGAGCAGAGGTACCCGTCATTATCCTTTGGTGCTCCTATCCTGTTACACAACAGCTGTGGTAAACACAGTAACCCCTGAGCTGTCTCTTGCGTCGGAGTTCAGAAGGGTGGAGCAGAAGAGCTTCCAGCAGAGTTGCTTCCATGGCCCAACTGAGGCTGTGACAGACGGGTCTTTTACCATCCTGGGTAATTGCCGCAAGTCTTCACAGCACATCCCCAAAGAGTGGGTCAGAGGGGCCTGTGGCAGCCAGTAGGCAGTTGGACCATAACTGAGTTGTGTCTGCTCTCAAATACTCAAAGTCTCCTTTTTATGATGTTGTACATTATCCTGCGGCAGGCCAAACAACTCCAGAATGCAGTCAGCCCTGTTCAGATATTGGAGATGTTCATTTGGAAAGGTGTCATCTTCACTGGTTTTGCGCTTAGTCACCCTAAAACTACACCTCCAGCTTCTGTTGCAGTCTTAGCATTATTGCAGTTTCATAAAAAGTATTAGGCTTTAACTGATTCTGTGCACTCCAAAACTTAATAAGCATTTTGTGGCACTAAAAGGAAAAATTATACTTCTGAATCTTAGGGTGGTTGGGTTAAATGATTATTTCCTTCAAGCCTTAATTTTCTATTTTTTAAAAAATAGAGCCGGGCTCGGTGGCTCAGCCTGTAATCCTGTGCCTTTGGGAGGCTGAGGTGAGTGGATTGCCTGAGCCCGCGGGTTCGAGACCCGCCTGGGCAGGCGAGACCTCATCTCTACAATAAATCAAAAATCAGCAGGGTGTGGTAGCGTGTGCCTGTAATTCCAGCTACTCGGAAGGCTGAGGCGGAAGGATCGTCGGAGCCCAGTAGGTCGAGGCTGCGGTGGCCGAGAGCGGCCACTGCACTCCAGTCTGGGACCGAGTGAGACTCCAACTCAAAAAAAGAAAAAAAAAAATGCTTCAGGCCAGGCTCGGTGGCTCAGCCTGTAATCCCGCACTTTGGGAGGCTGAGGTGAGTGAATTTCCTGAGCCCGTGGGTTCAAGACCCGTGTGGGCAAGTTGGCGAGACTTCATCTCTACAATAAATCAAAAAAATCAGCCGGGTGTGGTAGCGCGTGCCTGTAATTCTGGCTACTCGGAAGGCTGAGGCGGAAGGATCACTGGAGCCCAGCAGGTCGAGGCTGCGGTGGCCGGGAGCGGCCACCACACCCCAGTCTGGGCGACAGAGTGAGACTCCAACTCAAATAAATAAATAAATGCTTCATGTGTAATTCACTGTCTAACAAAAACTATCTCAGCCAAGCAGTCTTCTAGTCTTGCACAAGTGCTGCTGGTGATCAAAAATTTTTAACTCTCTGACATGTTCTATTCTAAGGTAGTAGGGTGGTTTAAAACTGATGTATTCCTGGTATATTCAGAGGTGGTTGGCACATGGTAGAACTAAAAATATTAACTTACAAGCTTTGGGTCAGGTAGTTCTACTTGCAGATCTCATTTCTGCTTCTTTAAGGTGGTGACATTGGAGACGTTACATCTTACAGGCCGCACTTTCATCACCTCTGAAATGGATCTAAACACTTATCTCATGGGGCTTCTGTACGGACTAAATGTAAAGTCCTTAGAACAACGTTTGGCGAGACCGAGCATCAGCATGTGGAAGTGAGGGCCAACATTATTGCCACATTGCGAGGTGTTCTCCCTCATACCTCTCACCCGGTGACTCTCACCCTCTGGGCCACTAGAATTGCAGTCGAAAGCTTCCATTGCTTCATTTACCTGACTTCAGGGAAAACAAGAGCGCAGATCGTCAGATTCTTCAAGAAGGATCTGGATGCACAAGCGACCCAATTCCTCCCCACCCTGCTTCCTTTCACTCTCTGAATATATAAAGATCTGAAGTAATCTGTTGGCCTTCAGAGCCAGAGAACTGCTACAACTCCAAATACAAGCCATAAATTTATTCTCCTCTGAGCTGAAAGAAGAGCGAGGAGGAGTTAGAGGAAAAGAGTTTTAGGCTTTAACTGATCCCTGGCCCCTGCCCATCGTGGTGACCCCAGGCCCTCAGGCAGAGCTGTCATGTATCATTTGCATGCATGCAAAAAGTTCCCCCAGGCCGGGCTCAGTGGCTCAGCCTGTCATCCCAGCACTTTGGGAGGCCAAGGCGAGTGGATTGCCTGAGCCCGCAGGTTTGAGACCGGCCTGGGCAACTTGGTGAGACCTCATCTCTACAATAATATAAATTTTTTTTTAAAATGAGCTGAGTGCGGTAGCGCGTGCCTGTAGTTCTGGCCAGTTGGAAGTCTGAGGTGGAAGGATCGTTAGAGCCCAGCAGGTCGACGCTGGAGTGGCCGTGAGTGTGCCACTGTACTCCAGCCTGGGCGAAAGAGTGAGACTCCAACTCAAAAAAAAAGTAGTACCCACTCAGGAAGGAGGTGCGAGGCGGAATCTACTTGTGCCTCCTTAACTCAGCCCTGGGCTCTGACGTTGGGCCGAAAGAGGGGGCCCTCTTCCTTCTTACAAAGCACCAAGCCACACTGGGTGAAACTGCATTGACTCAGAGGCGAAGCTTCACCTGACTCAGAGGAAGACTGGTGGAGGCCCTAGAGAGAGAAATTCGGACGGGCTCACGGTGGGCATTGCTCTGTGCTCTCTTCCCGCAGTCTTGAGAGTCAGGCTCCCCAGGTCCTCTTACTCTGGGAAATAGGAAGCAAGAGCAGTCAAGGGGCACCTCGTGAGGCCAAAGGTCTGAGCCTGTTCCGCAGAGTGTTCTCACAGCCCAGCAAGCTCGGGAACAGCCAGATATCATTCCCTGGCTGAGAACGGTCCAGATATGACCCTGATAGCATGAGGACTTTGAGAGGTCATTAGCCTGCGATACAAGGGTGTGGTGTGGAAACCTCAGCAGATGAGAGTGTGGAAGGCTGACTGTCCCTGAGGACTGGATAGGCCTGAAAACCGAAGAAAATGCCAGCATATGACAAGAATGGAAACCCTTAGGAGGGCGAGGACTTCTGGCATTGCTGTTCTCCAATGTCAATCTGAGACACAGGCACTCAGTACATACTTGTTTAAAGAATGAAGGAACAAAGGAAGATAAAAAGCAAGAACTAGGTGTTCCCTTCCCACTGATTAGGTATCTATTTCTGCGTAACAAAGTTATGCAAACTCTGCCCCTTAAAACAACACGTAGTTAAAAATCTCACAGTTTCTCTGGGTAGGGAATCCCGGGCAGGCTTAGCGAAGCACTTCTGTTAGGGCCTAGTAAGTAATCACCGTGCTAGCTGGAGCTGTTACTGCATGTGCGGCCTGGCTGGGGAAGGATCCACTTCCAAGTTCACTCGGGCTGTTGACCAGCTTGATTTCTTTGCCGCTGTCAGACGCAGCCCTCGTCTGGCTGCTGACTGTTGGCTGGGAGCCACCCTCAGCCCCCGAGAGTCTGCCCACAGTCCCTTGCCATGTGTCATTCCTCAACGGCACTTGCTTCCTCAAAGCCAGCAAGGGAAAGAAGGGCCAGCACTACAGTCTTACATAACACGGCCATATGGGCGTAAGCAAATAAAAGTAATGGTGGACATCCCACCACCTTTGCCACCGCCGACCGGCTAGAAGCAAGCCATAGGTTCTGGCCACGCGCGACGGGAAGCGACCACTGAGGGCCGGCCTGTCAGGAGGCAGGGAGCGTGGGGCCCTCTTGAGAGTCTGTCTGCTACACGCAGCACAGTTACTGTCCTCAGAGTCGAGCCTGGCAGAATGTGGAGGAGGGGAAACTGAACTCACCTGGTATATATTGAATGGCTTTTTTCGACAACTGGGGACTAGAGGTAAAAATCTGTTAGACTTAGAAAAAATAATATTACATTCTGCCGACCCTAGTATGTAATTTAAAACTTCCTAGCTATAGAACTATTATCTTTATATTAGTAAAAATTTCTCCACTCTAATTTCTATCCGGTCATCATATTTCTACCCACTCGGTATCATAAATATATAATTTATTTTTACCCAATAACTCTTCAAATATTTTAACATGGAAATACAGTCTCTAAAATACAGTTTTTTCTAAATTAGTGTTCCTAGATTTGCTAATCATTTATCACACCAAATGATTCTAGATCCTTCCATCATAGTTACTATTATCTATACATGATCAAGTATATTTGTCTCTCTGAAAGACTAGTGCCCAAACTAGGTTTTGCACTTTATATAAAAACTTTAGGCTGGGCTCGGTGGCTCAGCCTGTAATCCCAGCACTTTGGGAGGCTGAGGTGAGTGGATTGCCCGAGCCCACGGGTTCAAGACCCACCCGGGCAACTCAGCGAGACCTCATCTCTACAATAAATAAAAAAAAAAAATCAGCCGGGCGTGGTAGTGTACGCCTGTAGTTCCAGCTACTTGGAAGGCTGAGGCGGAAGGATCGCCGCAGCCCGACAGGTCAAGGCTGCGGTAGGTGTGAGCATGACACTGTACTCCAGTCCGGGCGACAGAGTGACACTCCAACTCAAAAAAAAAAAAAAAAAACTTTATCCAGAATTATCTAATTTCTGCTAAGGGAGAATAATTTCTTTTGACAGTGAAGTGATAAAGAGCTTTTAAAACAATAGGGAGCCGTGCAAGGTGGTTCGCGCCTGTAATCCCAGAACTTTGGGAGGCCAAGGCAAGAGGATGGCCTGAGTCCAGGAGTTCAAGACCAGCCCGGGCAACTTGGCAAGACCTCGTCTCTACAGTAAATCAAAATATTAGCCGGGTATGGTAGCGTGTGCCCGTCGTCCCGGCTGCTAGGGAGGCTGAGGTGGGAGGATCGCCTGAGCCCAGCAGGTCGAGGCTGCGGTGGGGGTGAATCCCACAGCACTGCAGCCTGGGTGACAGGGTGAGACACTTACTCGGAGAAACCAAAAAACAAAAACCCTCCAAACAATGGGAATAACGTCTGAAGAAAAACACCACCCTGTGGCAACAACTCTGAGAATGTAGTGGAAGCCTGAGCTTTGTCATATCTTTTATATTCTTCATAAGTACTAACACTTATTGTGATTTTTATGAAAGAACAACTGTGGTCAATAAGAAAAAAATTACTGAAACCGTGTACTTATACAGTTTAATACATTTTTTTTTTTTGAGTTGGAGTCTCACTCTGTCGCCCAGACTTGAGTGCAGTGGCCACTCCCGGCCACCGCAGCCTCGAC
>NW_007247307.1:20725-21697 GCF_000164805.1 Carlito syrichta | reverse complement strand
GGAGCCCAGCAGGTCGAGGATGCGGTGGCCGGGAGCGGCTGCTGCACTCCAGTCTGGGCGACAAAGTGAGACTCCAACTCAAAAAAAAAAAAAAAATGTTATAAGCAAATGGCATAAATATCAGCAAAATCCAAATGAAAAACAAATCCTTTCAGAATACAAAACAATGTCATCAGCGTTTTGAACTTCCATTTCTCTGTGGCCTTACACACTCAGTGACTTTTGGTGTTTGGTGGATGTCAAAGATGTTAGGCCACACAGTACAAGCATCAGAGGTTTACCTGAGTGCAGTGACGACGACCACCAGCGTAGCCATCTCTCCAGATTTTCCAATTTGCTTAAGCAGCTTGCAAACTAACACTGTCAGGCTGCTCTTATTGCCAGTTTAAGAACAGCTGGACAAAACGCACTCAGATTCTGCACCAGGGCTTCCCAAAGAGAACCTGCAGGTAGGCTACAGCGGTTAGAGGAGCCCTTGAGTCCCAGAGGTTCTTTGTCTCTGCTCTTGAAATGCACTGTCTATTGCTAGGTATTACACAGCATGGCTGAACGGGCAGAGCTGGGGAAGGGAGCAAGATTTACAGGGCTTATTCCTATCCCTGAAAATTTCTGGGAAACCAAAAAGGGAACACGCCACAGATATGTCTGCATCAGCAAAATTCAGTGTATTAAAACTTCCCCATTTGGTAGCCTAGTACAGTTTTATAAGCGTTTTCACACTTCCCGCTGGTTTCTTCTCATTATCACTTTTCCCCATCTCCTCACTCCTTTTCTGTTGGCCTCTCTCCTCTATTTTTGTTTTATTGTTTTTTGTGTTTTTTTTGAGATGGAGTCTCACTCTGTCGCCCAGACTGGAGTACAGTGGCTGCTCCCGGCCACCGCAGCCTCGACCTGCTGGGCTCTGGCGATCCTTCCGCCTCAGCCTTCCTAGTAGCCGGAATTACAGGCATGCGCTACCACGCCCGGCTAATT
>NW_007247307.1:14048-20705 GCF_000164805.1 Carlito syrichta | reverse complement strand
GGGCTCAGGCAATCCACTCACCTCAGCCTCCCAAAGGCGCGGGATTACAGGCTGAGCCACCGAGCCCGGCTTAAGCAAACATTTTTAAAAACCAGAATATTTTGCCCAGGTGTGGTGGCTCAAGCCTGTAATGCCAGCACTATGGGAGGCAGAGGTGAGAGGATTGTCTGAGCTCAGGGGTTTGAGACCAGCCTGAGCAACATGGAGAGACCTTGTCTCTACAATAAATCAAAAAATTAGCTGGGTATGGTGGCACCTGCCTGGGGTTCCAGCTACTTGGAAGGCTGAGGCGGAAGGATCACCTGCGCCCAGTAGGTCGAGGCTGTGGTGGCCACCAGCATGTGATGGCACTCCAACCTTGGTAACTTCGACTCATTAAAAAAAAAAAAACCCGGAATATTTATAAAGTGGGATCAGAGATCATTTGAATATGGGGGACTGTATTTTATGTCACATATAATACTTCTTTTTTACTTAAATTTATTTATATAGAGTTGTGGGGTACAAGTGAGGATTTACTACATAAGTAGGCTGCATGCAGGTGACGCCTATACTATGTTTCATTCTTTTATATGTCTACATAGAAGCAGTCCTATTTTTTAGGGCAAGGTAAAGGGATTAATAAGCAGCTATTAATTGTTTATGAATCATAATGATAGCTTGACATGTAAAAGTCTCCTTGGTATGGGCTATCTTATCTTTCCAGAATAGTCTATCACTAGTTACTATTTGCATTTTATACAACAAAAAAGAATAGCTCTCTTTTTCTCCAAGTGCATCGCTACACCTTTGGTGACATGTTTATCTCTAATATTATTCTCCACTTCATCAGTAGCTATCAAATTTCTACCCATCCTTTAGGGCCCAAATTAAAGCCCCTCCTTCATAAAGTATTTTTTGGTCTATCTCAGCTCCAGTTGGAAATAATCTTTTCCACTTGAACTCCCTTAGCACTTTGTTCATTTCTACCCAGCACTATAAATACTTAAAATTTGTGAATCTATTAATGATTGTGTCTTTTTGTCTTCATCCTAGAGACAAAAGCAAGACAAAAGACTTATATTATCATTGCTAAGGTTTATATAAGGAAAACCTTAGCTATATCAACTAGACCTTGGTTACAGTTATACTTAACAGAATTATTTCCCAGAATTCCCCCAAAGTTTATTTTCACCGTTGCACCAAGCAACCCTTGGCTAAGCAAAATCTTCACATATGCAGAGACTTGCATCACACCCGTGTGACGCCAGCCTGGATTCATCAAGCACCAAGGGCGGTCAGTTCCTCTGGGCAGTCTGCCCCAAACCTCTCCTTCCCTGCACCCTTCCAAACCCGGCCCAATCACATGACCAACAGGAAAGAAAGATTTTCGTTCCCTTAAGAAACACGACAAAAATAGTGTTGCCTTGAAACTGATCGAGCATATGTCTGTCCTATGATAGAGGGTTGACATGACACCCTCCTATGGCTTTCGTGAGTTTTGTTGTTGTAAGAGTTTACGGAAATACATCCTGAATTAAATCCAGACATCATTCATACCTGCTCTATGCGAGGATTTATGAATATATACCTTTTTTCTTCAAACGCTTGAGTTACATTCTGGCTCACAAGTGAAAAGTTTGACAGGATTACTTATCTTGATAGACCAGTATGTTGTCATTAACCAAGTCCTTCAGTGCACTCAGAAATTAGTGAAGTGATGTAATTAAATCATGAAATATGCTCTTAAATTTGTCACTTATTAATTTAGGCATTAAGGGCAACATTCACATGGCACACTCACATACTATATGGGCAGACACATGAAGCACACATCCAAAATAAGGCAGGGAGGGGGAAGCTAGGAAATAAAGAACATATGGGACAAATAGAAAACGTATACTAAGATGGTAGACTAAAAACCATGGCTGCTGTTATGTTAAGTATGAAAGGACTAGATACTCCAAATAAAAGATTTCCCACCCAAGTACTAATCAGGCCCAACCCTGCTTAGCTGCTGAGATCAGGCATGTTCAGGATGGTATGACCGTAGACTAAAAGACAGATCACTAGACAATAAAAAACGAGATCCAATAGTCTTACAAGATACAAAATTTAAATAAAAGAATACCTAACAGTTGAAAGTAAAATGATAGAAACATAAATATCATATACCATGTAAACAATAATCCTAAGAAAGCTAGTATGACTATATTAATATCAGACAAAGTAAGCTTTCAGGTTAAAAAGGATTACCAGATATAAAGAGGAGCATTTTATTATGATAAAAGGGTCAATTCAATGGGAAGTTACAATAATTCTTTATTTGTATGTGCTATATAGCATACCATCAAAAAGGAAGTATAAATTGACAAAAATAAAAGGATAAAAAGATAAATCCATAATTAGAATTTGAGATTTAAAAACACTTCTTCCTGTAGTTGATAGAACAGGCAGACAGAAAATCAGTAACAAAATAGAAGATATGAACAAAAGTCTTAACCAATCTGGCTAAAGAAAAAAACACATACTATTTAAGTGCACATAGATCACTCACCAAAAGACTGTATTCTGGGTTACAAAGCAAGTCTTGATAAATCTCAAAGGACTGAAGTCATGCAAAGTATGTTTAAATTAGTAATCAAAAACAAAAAGATACATTTGAAAATTAAGCAACACATTTCTCAACTATATATTGGTTGAAGAAGAAATTGCAAGGAAAATCAGAAAGTATTTTGAAAGGAATAATAATAATCAAATTAGTGGCCAGGAGTGGTGCCTAATGTCTGCAATCCCAGTGTTTTGGGAAACCTAGGTGAGAGGATCACTTGAGGTCTGGAGTTTGAGACCAGGCTGGGAAACAGAGCAAGACCCTCTATACAATAATAAAAATAAAATAAAAATTAGCCAGGCATGGTGGTGTAAGCTGGTAGTCCTAGTTACTCAGGAGGCTGAGGTGGGAAGATCACTTGAGCCCAGGAGTTTGAGGCTGCAGTGAGCTATAATCATACCACTGCACTCCAGCCTGGGTTACAGATTAAGACTCTGTCTCAATAAATTAACTAACTAACTAAATAAATAAATAAATGTTAACTTTGTGAGCTACAACCAAAGCACTGCTTAGTAGGAAATTTGTATGTTAAATGCATATGCCGGAAAGAAGAACATTTTAAAATCAATAAATTAAGCTTCCACTCAAAGAAGCTAGAAAAGAAAAGCAAATTTTTAAAAAGTATGGATGACATACACTAAAAGTGATCACAGTGCTAAAAAAAAAAATTAAAGACTTAAATAAATGGAAGAGTATACCATGAGTTTGATGTTGTTGAGATATCAATTCTCCCTAAATTGATTTATAGATTTCTTTGTTTTTAATTTTCTGTTTATTTTATTTTCTTAGATGGTTTTCTACTACTTTAAGAAAATATTAATGATTTATAGATTCAACACAATCCCAATCAAAATCTTAGTAGTCTTAATTATTTGTGTGTAGAAATTGGTAATTTAAATCTATATCATGAATCTATATCATGGACATATAAAGGACCCACATTAGCCAAAACAATCTTTAAAAAAATAATAACCAAGCTCGAAGACCTACTTTAGCAGATTTTAAACTTGTGGATAGCTTTGGCAACTAAAACAGTACGGCATTACCATAAAGACTGACAAATAAATCAATAGAACTGAAGAGAAGGTCTAGAAATAAAAGTTGACCCTTATCTCATACCGTACACATAAATCAATTTTAGGTAGATCAAATATAAATTTGAAAGCTAAAAATATCTTGAAATAGGCAAAGTTTTTTTAAAAAACAGAACACAAACAGCACTAATCATAACATTTTTTAATTGATAAGTTGGTCTTCCTCAAAGATTTAAAACCTGATAATCAAAATACTATTTAGGAAGTGAAAGGCATTTCACAAGCTCCAAGAACATATTTGCAATACATGTATTTGACAAAGGACTTGTATCCAATCTATATAAAGGATCTTACAACTCAATAATAATAGGCAAGTATCTCAGCTTAAAATAAGCAAGAGATTTAAAGTGACAATTCACAAAAGAAGCCATTCTAGTAACCAAAAAGCATAAGAAAAATATTTAACATCAAAACTTATCAGGGAAATAAAAATTAAGAACACAGTGAAATACTTTTATACACCCATCATAGATCTGTGATTCAAGAGACTGACAGTTCCCAGTGTTGGCAAGATGTGGAAAAATTAAGACTCTCATACTTATTCTTTGACTGTTTCAATTTAAAATTAAACAAATTCATTTTCTATGACATAGCATATATCACATAAAGACTTATGTTCATAACACATTTATTTGTAACAGTAAAAAATTCAGAATCATTAAATGTTTATCATAAGGAGAAAAGATGAGCAAGTCATGGTATGTGCATAGATTGAAATGCTACACAACTATAATGAAATACAACAGAGATGAAACTAAAAGTATGTTGAGAGCAAAAGTAGACACACAAAGCAGTACATGCAGCATGATTCCATTTATATGATGTTCAAGGACAGACAAAATTCTGTCTGTCAAGGACAGACAAAATTCTTCTATGGTAATAGAAGTTAGCATAGTAGTAATTTTAATGTCTGGAAATACGCCAGTGGAAATTTGCAGGGAGATGGAAATGTTCTACATTTGATCTGGTGGTAGTTGCAGGGGTTTATGAACATGTAGAAGTTGGTCAGGTGCAGTGGCTCATGCCTTCAGTCCCCACTGTTCTCTGGCATCTAAGGCAAGGGAATCCCTTGAACCCAGGAGTTTGAGGCTGCAGTGAGCTACGATCATGCCACTGCACGCCAGCCTGGATAGCAGAGAGAGAGTGTGTTTCTTAAAATTTTTTTTCTTAAATGTAAAAGTTTATTAAGTTTTTTTTTAGATTTATGCGTTTCACTGTTCATAAATTGTTACTTTAATGCATAATTTTTGCATATATGTGATATGTTAAAATAATCTATGTACTATATAAATTTGTAAAATTTTCACAAATTTCTACATAAAATACGAAATAAAAATAAAGTATCTTCAACTTTTAGTGTAACAAATGAGTAACTTAATGGCTGAATTCCAATCAAAGTGGTGCAGTAAGTTAATGCCTTATGGTTGATGTCTACTTTTAAAATATAGCAATGGCATTTACAAAGAAATATATATAAAATATAAAAGAGGGAGGTCAACAAAGACAGAACCAGGCTCAAAAGAACATTCGCAGCTCAAGGAGCAGAGGAAGAAGAGCAAGTCAAAGGAGGAGAGCTTTGCTGAAGCCATGGACATGCTGGACTCAAGGAAACCACTGCTGCCAATAACAACAGCAACAATAATAACAGAAATTCAATCCTTATCTTCCAAAGTCCCCAAGGAGATAAAGGGCATATAGGAAGCTTTATCATTTAATGAGAACACAGGAAGAGGAGAAAGGAAGTAGGAAAGAGAATTTTCAACAGAAAACTCACAACAAGACAGTAGAAATAAGGACAATTCCATTTACAGCGGATTGGATTCAAACGGATTACATTCACGCATTAAGAGATAGAGGGGTTTCTTTGAGTCTAGGACCACTTTGTTGCCCACACTGGAGTGCAGTGCCACTATCGCGGTTCACTGCAGACTCAGCCTCCTGGGCTCACGTGATTCTTCTGCCTCCGCCTCCTGAGTAGCTGAGACTACAGGCATGCCCCACGATGCCTGACTAATTTTTAAATTTTTTTTGTAGAGATGACGTCTCTGTGGCCTGTCTGGTCTAGAACTTCTGTGCTCAAACAATCCTTTTTGCCTCAGAGTCTCCAAGTACTGGGATTATAGGTGTGAACCATCACACACAGCCTAAAATATACAGATTATAAGATTGTTTCTAAAAATAAATCTAGGCATATGCTACATACAGAACACAAAACTACTAGAAAGTGGCCTAGAAAGGTTGAAAATAAAGATATGGCTGGGCTTGGTGGCTCAGCCTGTAATCCCGCACTTCGGGAGGCTGAGATGAGTAGGATTGCCTGAGCCCGCGGGTTCGAGACCCCCCTGGGCAACCTGGCGAGGCCCCATCTCCACAATAAATAAGAAAAAATCAGCCGGGCATGGTGGCACGCGCCTGTAGCTCCAGCTCCTCGGAAGGCGGAGGCGGAAGGGTCGCCGGAGCCCGGCGGGTCGAGGCTGCGGGGCCGGGAGCGGCCGCTGCCCTCCGGTCTGGGCGACCGAGTGAGACTCCAGCTCAAACAAACAAACAAAAAAGAAGTAAAAAGAAAATAAAGATATGGAAACAGATATACCAGGCAAGTACTAAACAAAGCTGATATAGCGATATGAACACAATAAGATATCATTTATAATTAAATTATAAATTAGTAGGGATAAATAGGAGCACTACCAGAAAATTAAAGGAACCAAGAAGATACAATAATCATACACTTCAATGTATCTTACAAGAAAGTCTCAAAAATATATCAAAAACCGCGAATTATAAGGCAAAAATGACAAAAATCACGTTAAAAGTTAGAATGGCCACATTACCAAAGTAATCTACAGATTCAATGCCATCCCTATCAAACTACAAACATAGTTTTTCTTTTTTTGGGGGAATTGGAGTCTCACTCTGTCGCCCAGACTGGAGCGCAGTGGCCGCTCCCGGCCGCCGCAGCCTCGACCTGCCGGG
>NW_007247307.1:2747-14028 GCF_000164805.1 Carlito syrichta | reverse complement strand
TTGTAGAGATGAGGTCTTGCGGCCCAGGCGGGTCTTGAACCCGCGGGCTCAGGCAATCCGCTCACATCAGCCTCCCAAAGCGCGGGATTACAGGCTGAGCCACCGAGCCCGGCTGGTTCTTCATAGAATAAAAAAAAATTCTAAAATTCATATGGAACCAAAAAAGAGCCAGAATGGCTAATCCTAAGCAAAAAGAACAAAGCTAAAAGCATCGCATTATCTAACTTCCAGTTATACTATAAGACTGTAGTAACCAAAACAGCATGGTACTGTCACAGGAGCAGACACATGGACCAATGGAACAAAGTAGAGAATCCAAAAATAAACCCAAATATACCTACAACCAACTGATATTTGACAAAGCATACACTGGGGAAAGAACGACCTATTCAACAAATGTTCTGGGAAAATTGAATAGCTACATGCAGAAAAATGAAACTTGATCCTTATCTCTCCCCATATACAAAAATTAACTGAAGATGGATTAAAGGCTTAAATGTGAGACCTGAAACCATAAAAATACTAGAAGACAATCTAGGAAAAACTCTTCTGGACATTGGTCTAGGCAAAGAATTTATGATTAAAACCCCAAAAGCAAATGCAACAAAAACAAAAACACATTAAGTAGAACTTGATAAAACTAAAAAGCTTCTGCACAGCAAAAGAAATAATCAACAGAGCAAATAGAGACCTGTAGAATGGGGAGAGATATTCACAAACTATACATCTGACAAAAGATTAATACAAAGAACTCAAACAAATCAGCAAGAAAAAAAGCAAATAACCTCATTAAAAAGTGGGCAAATGACATGAACAGACATATTTCAAAAGATGTTATACAAATGGTCAAAAAACATGAACAGATGCTCAACATCACTAATAGTCTTTGGTGAAAAAAGTAACTTTAAAATATCAATAGCAAAAAAAAAATATTTTCCAGAATATGATAGACAACTAATATAGGTGTATAAGATAGTATAGTATATTCAAAGTACACACATAAATTGGCAAGAAAAATACTGGCACTTATCTATGATAAGATTATTACTTTAAAATGTTTAATAGACTTTATTATTAGAGCAGTTTTAGGCTTACAGAAAAATTGCAGAGAAAATACCACATCTCCACAGTTTTGTCTGTCATTAACATTTTGCATTAGTGTGGTGCATTTGTTAAAATTGATGAACCAATATTGATATGTTATTATTTACTAAAATCCAAAGTTTACATTAGAGTTTACTCTGTGCTGCAGTCCCGTGGGTCTTGACAAATGCATAAATCACATATTTACCATTATGGTATCATGCAGAATAGTTTCATCACCCTTAAAATGCCTTGTGTTCCACCTACTCTTGCCTCTCTCCCTTCCCTGATAACCACTTATCGATCCATTTGTTTATGTTTTCCACCAATATCACTGTAGCTTTATAGTAAGTCATTAAGTTGATTAGTGTCAATCCTTTAACTTTGTTCTTTTTTTCGTACTGTGTTGGCTATTTTGGGTGATTGTGCTTTTCCATATAAACGTTTGAATTTGGTTGTTAGTATCCAGAAAATACTTTTCTGGGATTTTGGTTGGGAACATTTGGAATCTATAGATCAGGTTGGGAAGAACTGACATCTTAACAATATCAAGTCTTCATATCCATGAAGATGGAATACCTCCCCATTTATTGAGATTTTAATTTTGTTCAGCATTTTATACTTTTCCTCATATGGATTTTGTACAAATTTTGCTACTTTTGTACCTGAGCATTTCTTTTTACATTTAAAAAAATTTTTAGTACTAATATAAATGTTGTTGTCTTTTAACTTAGGATTCCAATAGCTGAACAGAGCATCCTCCCTATAGCCCCAGCTACTTAGGAGACTGAGGCAGGAGTATTGCTGCAGCCCAGGAGTTTAAGTCAAGCCTGGGCAACATAGCAAGACCCTGTCTCTAAAAAAAAAAAAATCAGTTACTTATTGGTGGCATAATAGGAAAACAATTGACTTTTTTGTATTGACCTTGTATCCTGCAAACTTGTTGTAATTGCTTATTAGTTTCAGAAGACTTTTATTGTTGTTGTAGTGGTTGGTCCTTTAGTATTTTCTACACAGATTTTCATTTCATTTGTACACAAACTCTGTTTCATTCATTCCTTCTCAATCTATATTCTTTTTATTTTCTTGTCTTATTGCAAATCCTATTGTTAATAGTCCCTACATGAAATTGAACAGGAGGCCGGGATCGGTGCCTCAGCCTGTAATCCCATGCCTTTGGGAGGCTGAGGTGAGTGGATTGCCTGAGCCCGCGAGTTCGAGACCCGCCTGGGCAGGCAAGACCTCATCTCTACAATAATTTAAAAAATTAGCTGGGCATGGTAGCGTGCACCTGTAATTCTGGTTACTCGGAAGGCTGAGGCGGAAGGATCGCCAGAGCCCAGTAGGTCAAGGCTGCGGTGGCCGGGAGCGGCCACTGCACTCCAGTCTGGGCGACAGAGTGTGACTCCAACTCAAAAAAAAAAAAAAACAAAGAAATTGAACAGGAAAGAGGAATCAGAGAGGAAACCTTTAACTTGTTCTCAGTTTTAGGAGGAAAAAGTCTAGTTTCTCCCCATTAAGTATGATTTTACCTGTATGGTTTTTGTAGATGCTTTTTGTTAAGTTAAGGAAGTTCTGCTCTATTCCTAGTTTGCCGTAAGTTTTTATAATGAATGAGTGTGGGATTTTGTAAATGCTTTTCCTGCTTCTATTGATATGGTCAATATGATTTTTCTCCTTCAGCCTGTTGATGTGATGCATTATATTACCTGATTTTTTAATATTGAACAGCCTCTTTCCTTAGAATTAGTTCTACTTGGTTGTGATGAAGTACACTGATGTCTGCAACTTACTTTGAAATATATTTAAAAAATAACATGGATAGAAAAATGGGTGTTTGGGATATTTTAAAATAAAATTTGGGAAAATTATAAATCTCTATGGGCAAGGACTGTAGAATTAAAGACAAATATGAAAATGAAAGTGATTTGATTTGTAGTAACTTTGGTGTTGTGGGCACCTTTTTTATAATGCTCATCTGTTTCTATTTTAAAACTCACTTTCTGGTTTTTAGCCTAAAGGCAAAAAATTCCGTTAAATATAACTGTTTTCACTAACATCAAAAGTACTCCTTCTCTGAACGCGACTGCTTTTTCTCTTTTCCCTATTAACTTAAAAAATCTGATTAAACACATAAGTAGTTCAATTTTCCCCCTAATGTTCTAATTTTTTATGGACTAGGTATTATGGGGAGGGACACAGGCATTGAATTTATAGGTAAATTTAAAAAATGTGTGTCTGCCACTTCACCCGTGTCTACCACCACATACATTTGGCATATGATTCCTCTTGAAGTTCCATAAACAAAATTACAGGTTTTTGCATTGGAATCGCTCATTTAAAAAAAAAAATTTTTTTAAGATGTGGGGTGCAATTCAGGGTTAGGTACACAAATGTTCATTATGCAGTTGCCCTTGTTGATGAGGTATGTCCCTCCCCTCCCCTGGCAGTTTCCCACTACTACCAATCCCTTTTTTTTTTTTTGAGTTGGAGTCTCACTCTGTCGCCCAGACTGGAGTGCAGTGGCCACTCCCGGCCACTGCAGCCTCGACCTGCTGGGCTCCGGCGATCCTTCCACCTCAGCCTTCCGAGTAGTCGGAATTACAGGCATGCGCTACCACGCCCGGCTGATGTTTTGATTTATTGTAGAGATGAGGTCTCGCTGCCCAGGCAGGTCTCAAACCCGCGGGCTCAGGCAATCCACTCACCTCAGCCTCCCAAAGGCGCGGTATTACATTCACCATTATGCAGGCTGAGCCGCCGAGCCCGGTACCAATCCCTTTCTTATAGTATTCTGATAATTGTTCAAGGTCCACTTATGAGTGAGAACATGTGGTACTCAGTTCTTTGTTTCTGTGATAGATCATTCAGTATTATAGGCTCTAAGTCTATCCAAGTTGTTGTGAGGCTCATAATTTTGTCCTTCTTTATGGCTGTGTAATAGCTCATCGTGTATATGTACCACATTTTTTAAATCCAGTCTTCTTTTGATGGGCAGCATGGTTGGTTCCATGCTTTTGCTATTGTGAATAATGCTGCAATAAACATGCATGTGCAGGTATCTTTCTCATAGAGTGATTTGAGCTCTTCTGGGTATATCCCCAGTGGGGAGACTGTGGGGTGGTATGGAAGGTCGATTTTTAGGAGTTGCTCTTTGATTGCAACTCTGAAAAAACATTTTTTGAGAGAAAAGAGGATTAAATTTCCCAGAACAGGTTTTTTTTTTTTTTTTTTGAGTTGGAGTCTCACTCTGTCGCCCAGACTGGAGTGCAGTGGCCGCTCCCGGCCACCGCAGCTTCAACCTGCTGGGCTCCAGTGATCCTTCCGCTTCAGCCTTCCAAGTAGCCAGAATTACAGGCATGTTTTTAATAAACAAATTTCAAGATCAAGATCTACATCCAGAAATATCAAAAGGAAATGTTTATTGATGCATTTTTTCATTTCAATGACTTACACCACTATTTAGAAAAGAGTGTAACATTTCAGATGAATAAGCAGAATTATCTACTATCTCAAGTTATTGTGCTAGCCACTTTGGGAAGCGTAAAAACAAAATAATAAGGTCCTTGTCCTCATAATGCAGAATTCCAGCATTGAAAATATGGTCTCATGAAGGCAGTAAAATCAATACAAGCAGAGGAAGGAGTGAGGTTAGTAGAGCCAATTTCATGGAGAAAGGGCATATAAGCCAAGATGCAAGGCAGCTTCAGGAGAAAGATTTTTGAGGAAGGTTCTGTAGAAAAAATGAGCTAATAGAATGTATACACAATATAAAGAGATTTATTTTCAGGAATTGACTCGTGCGATTATACAGGCTGGCCAGTCCAGAATCTTCAGGGTAGGCCAGAATGTTGGAGATTCAGGGTGGGGTAGCAGCTTAAGTTCAAAGGCAGTCTACCAGCAGAATTTCCTGTTCCTTCAAGGAGGTCAGTTTTTTCTATTAAGTCCTTCAACTTATTGGATGTGACCCACCCACATCACAGAAGGTAACCAGCTTTACTCAAAGTCTACTGATTTAAATGTTAACCTCACCTAAAAAAATACCTTCACAGAAATATCTAGAATAATGTTTGACCAAAGATCTGGATAGCAAGGCTTAACCACGTTGACACATAAAATTAATCATCATAGTGGGATAAGCATGTCCTCAGGCTTAGGGAAGAACTGAAGATTTGTAATAGGGACAATTTCGGGGCAAGGTCAGAGGGAAGGGAGGGGACATGACACAGGACACAGGGAGAGAGGTAGCCTTAGAAACAAGGACAGTAAAGGATGGTTAGCTGCTGGAAGGATTTTGGATGAAGACAAAAAAACCCTCAAAATACTTGTGTCCAACAGCTTTGATCTCTTAGGGAAAAATGAAGTATTTGTTGGAGGGAAGGGCTGGGAGCTGCTGGCAGCTACAAGCATGTCTTGAGGATGAGAATGGGACTTGAGGATGTGGAAAAGTATTAGGATGGAAGAGTACTCAGAGTAAACTTAGTTTTAGGAAAGTTGAACCTCTGTTGGCTTTCTCATTCTCTTCTCTTTTTTTTCCAGCACGTTCTCTAACCGAGGTGGAGCTGTGGAATTATTCCAGCTGGAATTTGAATCCCAGCAACCCGTTCACTAACCCACCACATGATGAGGAAATTCCTCAAACGTTCATAGTCTCTGTTCTGAAGAGTAAATAAAATTCCCTGTGTCAAAGTGTCTAAGACATTGAATGGGGCTCAAGTGGGGGCCATTTTGTTCCTCGAGGAACGTTCGGTGATGCCTATGTGAGACAGTTTTGGTTGCCACAACTGGGAGACGGGGGATTGTGCTGTTGGTATCCAGCAGGTAGAAGCTAGCGACCCTGCTGAACACCCTGCGCCACACAGGCCAGCCCCTGCAGCAAGGAATCATCCACGCCAACGTGCCAATGTTGGTTTCTGTCCATATATTAATTATGGTAAGCAAAACTGAATCGAATTTTTCCCATAAGTGGCCATCTCTGAAGGTTTGTTTTCTACAATGTTGGAAAATGCTCTGTTGTTTGAAGAAGATTAAAGCATAATTTAGATACACAAAAAAGGAAACGCTGTTCAAAAGTGTCTACACAAATAAAATGTGAAAAGTAATTCAAGAAGTCCCCAAAGTTTTTTTTTTGTTGTTGCTGAGCTGGGGGAGTCTCACTCTGTCATCCAGGCTGGAGTGCAGTGGCAGTCCTGGCTCACCACAGTCTCAGCCTCCTGGTCTCAGGCAATCCTTCTGCCTCAGCCTACTGAGTAGTCGGGACGGCTCAGGCATGTGCCGCTATGCCAGTCTAACCTTTTGCTTCTTTGTAGAGACAAGGTATTACTATGTTGCTCAGGCTGGTCTCTAACTCTTGGGCTCAAGTGAGACTCCTGTCTTGGCCTCCAAAGTGCTGGGATTACAGACATGAGCTACCCCATGCCCGGCCCCCAGAGTATTTTGAAAAGATCTAGGATAGCACAGTCTCGAGCTTTAAGGTGCCAGCCTTTAAGGAAATCTTCAAGTGATTTAGATTTACATTTGTAAATGTATTTATACATCTCCCCAATATCCGTGATATAGTTAGAAATAAAACAGAGAATTCAGCAAATCAAATGGCTAAGTTTTATCCAGTCTTATGTGGAATTTCTTGGCTAAAAATAAAGGTGGAAATACCTCAAGCAACTTTAGTGTCAACATAGTACAGCTTTACCTGAAACATGTCTGGTTTCTCTAGGAGTACAGACACTGAAAAAATATGCAAATATATGGTGATTTTAGTTCTTTCAAAGCGATTTGACCATGTCTGTGTCAAAAGCACAAATGGTTTATATTAAATTTGTGGGACAGGGAGGAGGGAGCGACTCTGCAAATACATTAGCTAATTATCTAGCACCTCGTAATACTATCACATCTGAATCCTCCATTTATTTAATCTTTTTCTTTACAGTATGGACACACCTTCAAGACAAGCAGAAGAAAAACTTGCAGAAACTTACACAGAAAGGGCTTTTATTGGTTAAATTAAACGTGGTCGGGAGGTTTTAAAACATACTCTGCATGTCATGGTGAGTTTTGAACTAAGAGCAGCTAAAAATAGGATGAAGAAGAAACTGCCCGTGAGCCCTGATGCCTGCTCACTGGGCGGCAGCCCAGAATTCACTCCTGGCCTCTAGCAACTGATCACAGTTGAGAGAAAAGGGAGGAGGCTGTTATCCCTGGAACTGAAGAGTGCCGTGGATGTGCGGGGGAACTCACGGCCATGGCTGCAATCACCAACCGTGCCACCCGGCAGCAGGTGTGGAGGGTGGTGTTGAAAAGCAGCTGCCATTTGTGGAGGACCTACCACGGGTCAGCCACTTTATAGATGTTCTTTAACTGGATTCTAACAAAAAACCTTTCAGGGTGGAAATGATCACTCTCATTTTTCAAATAAGAAGGCTGAGAGAAAAATCAAGTCAATCGCCCAAATCCACCCAGCTGGTAAGTAGCTGAAGCAGGCTTAGGCCTATTATGAGAGGAATGTTGAATTGACTGAAAAACTATACCTGGCTTGTGTTGTCTGCTGTGAAAATACATTTAGCGTGTTTTTTTGGAAGGTTTTATTTATTTTATTTCACTTTTTTTTTGAGTCAGGGTCTCACTCTGTCACCCAGGCTGGAGTGCCGTGGCACGATCACGACAGTCACAGCTCATGGCAGCCTTGACCTCCGTGGGCTTGAGCGATACTGCCACCTCAGCATCTGTGCAGCTGGGACTACAAGGTGCGTGCTACTATGCCCAGCTAATTCTAAAGATTTTTTTGTAGAGAAGAGGTTTCACTATGTTGCCCAGGCTGGTCTCGAACTCCTGGGTTCAAACAATCCACCCACCTCAGCCTCCCAAAGTGCTGGGATTGCAGACGTGAGTCACTACACCCGGGCTTGTTGTGTTTTTTAAATTAATAAACTTAAATTTTAAAAGCAGTTTTAAGTCCACACTACTGTGTGGGTTTTATACCAATTTTACAAATAATCTATAACAATATAAGAAAATTAAAATCAATTAGAATCCTTCAAATTCCATATAACAGTCTCACGCATTTTTTTTAGTTACACATACATATGCAATTTGGCAAAAGTAGAGTCCTAGACATTCTTTAAAAAACTCAAAGGCAATTTTTAAAATATCGATTATTTTGCTTCCTTCCTACTTCCTTTCTCCTCCACTGAGCGCCACCTTTAAAAATACTGTGCAATATTTGTCATGCTTTTTCGTTTATTTATATAATCCTAATCAAATACACACACACACACACACACACACACACACACACACACACACACGTATGTATATACATCCACACCCACACCCATGTTTAAGCTTCTCGGTTGTTGCTTTTCTATTAATGGGATCATCTATTTATGTTCCTCAGTGCATTTCACTCAGTGATAGTCTGAGGAGTGCTCTCCAATGCAGCTGGCTTGCGTGCGACTTCACGCTGATGACAGCAAGTAACATCATGTCCCAGAGGATGGAGCACCACAGTATATTCAACTACTTGACTTCCACTTTTCTATTATATGAAAATGGTTGCAATAAATATCCTTGAACATGGCCTTGGCTTGTTTTGAGGCCTGAAAGCCTCCCCTTCCTTCTTTCACTCCTGAGGTTCGGTCACCAGCTCATCCGATTTTATCCCTGACGTATCTCTGGAATCTGTCCTCTCGCCATCCCCTTGGGCTACTGCCTAGTTTGAGCCTTCATAATGCCTGGCTTGAACGCTTGTAACAGCTGCTTAGCTGTTCTTTCTACTTCAAGTTTAATCCTTCTCTTTCCTTTCATCTGTCCCTCTTCCAGCAACAATTCCTTCTGCTTCTAGAACTACCTTTCTGATATGCAGACAGACCTTGTCTGGTCTGGCAGCCCCCGAGGATGTAAAGAGTGCAGTTTGCTCAGGGTAAGAGAAGCCGTCACGCATGGAGGGTGACACACAGAAACCAGTGCTCAGACTGAATGTAGATGCAGTGATCTACTTAATGTAGTGTGGCAGATATTACACCGTATTTTTAAATGTGGTGCTCAGTGGAGGAGGAAGGAAGTAAGAAAGATGCAAAAAAAAAAAAAAACTGTATAAAAAATTGTCTGAGTTTTTAAAAGAATATCTATGACTCTTGTCAAATTGTATGCATGTGTGTAACCATAAAAATATGCATGCGATTGTTATATGGAATTTGAGGGATTCCAATTGATTTTAACCTCCGTATATTGTTATAGATTATTTGTAGCATTGGCATACTACTGCCGAGCCCAAGAGAGCTGTGCCGTCTAAGATGTTAGCTCCTGCTTTGCTTCACCAGATGCCTGCCATGAGGGAATGTGGACCAGACTTGTCTCATCGTCTCACTTTCACCAAAAAATACTAGAAGTCAGGATGTCAATGGAAACTTTCCCATTTGCTGGCCACGCCAAAACACCTTTGTCCCACAAGACCAGGCTGTTAGTTCTCCCTTCTCTCACAGTCCCTCCGCTCAGCCGCCATCTCAGCCGCAATCAAGCCCTGTGAGTTCTTCTCTAGAAGGCTCATAAACGTTCTAAAGGTTGTTTGAGTTCATTGATGCTTTGTCTCTGGATCTAGTCAGAGTCTCCGGGCATAATGAGAAAAGGAAGGGAAAACACGACAAGCCAGGCTCGGTGGCTCAGCCTGTCATCCCGCGCCTTTGGGAGGCTGAGGTGAGTGGATGGCCTGAGCCCGCAGGTTCAAGACCTGCCTGGGCAGCGAGACCTCATCTCTACAATAAATAAAAAAATCAGCCAGGCATGGTAGCGCATGCCTGTAACTCTGGCTACTTGGAAGGCGGAGGCGGAAAGATCGCCAGAGCGCAGCAGGTCGAGGCTGCGGTGGCCGGGAGCGGCCGCTGCACTCCAGTCTGGGCGACAGAGTGAGACTCCGACTCAAAAAAAAAACAACACAACAGACAGAAGAAGCTGTTTGCGGCGGGAGCCTGGGAGTCACGTGGAGGCACAAAAACCCAGCTTCCGATGAGACTTAGGACTGCAGTGGTGATTCGTCCTATGTCACCCACTGTACTTTGCCCCAGGGCCAATTCTTGGGATCCCTGGAGCTGGCATGCTCGCTCTCTTGCCTGCGCATCTACCTACCATGTGCCAGGCCCCAGCTAAGGGCACATGCATCCCATAACCGCTCTCCCAGGCAAGCCTTCCCAGGCCAACTTTTCAACTTGAGAGCGCGAGTGACTGGCCCCAGGTCACACAGTTAATGAGTGGCAGGGTTCAGGTTCAAACCTTAGTCTTCCAGCCCCCAACACATTTCCACTGGGTGCACTGTTGTCACCCAGGATGGGCTCAGTACCATATCCGGGGGTCATGTAGAGGGAGAGGGGATTATTCCTGATTAGATACACCATGCAAGATGTGGTTTGCCCAGAACCATTTTGATCCTGATAAAGATCTTTACTGAAGGCTTCCCCATGTCCCCTTTCCACTCATCACGATTTCCAGAACAACAGCGAAAACCCATGTCCCAATAATAAAAATAAGACAAAAGCTAACACAAATTTCCAAGCTTGGAATAGAGGGTCCCGCTCCACAGTCCCAACATACATACCTATGAATTCAACTTCACAAGAGTCTCTGTCCTCCAGTGACTCCCTGTGATGTCATTCTCTGAGAGGCTTTCTGGTGGGGACCCAGTGTTCCAGTCCTGACCACATTTCCTGGGGTTCATGTCCTCCTCAAGTTTCGAAGCACATATTTGACCCAGTGGTTCTGGGTCAAATCACAGTGATTTCTGTGAGAAATCCAGTTTCTTCTGATAATCTTTACTCTGTGTCTACCCTACAGAGGAGAGTGGAAGAATCTCTTGATTCTGGACGGTTTTCAGAGGCCCTTTCATTTCCCCAGTTAGCATCCATCAAACACCTTAGTTGCAGGTCCTGGACCCAGTACTGGAGACATAAAAGTTTTGCTGTCCTTAAGGCTCTCACGGTCCTGTTTAGGAGGAGGACACAGAAACAAATAATTCAAAAACAGCGTGACACATGCCCAGGACCAGTGCTGACACAAAGAGAGATGAACACTGCCTATCGGAGCCAACATGTCCCAGTGGAAGAAAGGCTGCACCCAGAAACCCGACTTTCAGATCTCTTTTGGGAACACATCATTTTTTTTTTGAGTTGGAGTCTCACTCGGTTGCCCAGACTGGAGTGCAGTGGCTGCTCCC
>NW_007247307.1:0-2727 GCF_000164805.1 Carlito syrichta | reverse complement strand
TGGCTGCTCCGGCCACCACAGCCTCAACCTGCTGGGCTCCGGCAATCCTTCCGCCTCAGCCTTCCACGTAGCCGGAATTACAGGCGCGCGCTACCACGCCCGGCTGATTTTTTGATTTATTGTAGAGATGAGGTCTCGCTGCCCAGGCGGATCTCGTACCCACGGGCTCAGGCAATCCACTCACCTCAGCCTCCCAAAGGCGCGGGATTACAGGCTGAGCCACCGAGCCTGGCTGGGAACACATCATTTTTCCTCCTCAAACCACACAGAGAGATAAAGAAAGTTAATAGTTCTGCAGGTTTGTGGAAAGCCAGCAACTGTTCTTCAAATCAGGAGATCACACTTGGCTTCTATCAGAGCTCGAGTGACTGGCCCCAAGTCACACAGCTAATGAGTGGCAGTGTTCAGGTTCAAACCTTAGTCTTCCAGCCCCCAACACATTTCCACTGGGTGCACTGTTGTCACCCAAGATGGGCTCAGTACCATATCCGGGGGTCATGTAGAGGGAGAGGGGATTATTCCTGATTAGATACACCATGCAAATATCACTGTATCTTTTTTCTTATTACACCTGGCTAATTTTCTCTATCTGCCTTAACAAGGGGGCCTTCAGGTTTTAAACATGAAGAACCACACTACCTAATGAATAAAGAGTTTTGGTAAAACCTTGAGATTAAAAGTCAACAGCGAAGATTCCAACCACAGCAAGCCAGGCCCATTCTACAAGGTTGAGTCATCACTTAGTGCTTGATCATGGACCATGAAACATCTCCTCTTCCTGCCTTTCCATAGCTAAAACAGTCCAAGTACATTTCCATGACAAATAAGAGCAAGCATTGGTAGGAAAGCTATTCTTTGGTTTTTTTTGAGTTGGAGTCTCACTCTGTCACCCAAGCTGGAGTGCAGTGACATGCTCACGGCCACCACAGCCTCAACCTGCTGGGCGCAAGTGATCCTTCTCCCTCAGCCTTCCAAGTAGTTGGAATGATAGGCATGAGCCACCACACCTGGCTGATTTTTTGATTTATTGTAGGGATGAGGTCTCACCAAGTTGCCCGGGCGGGTCTCGAACCCACGGGTTCCGGCCCTGGCCTCCCGAAGTGCTGGGGTTATAGGCGTGAGCCACCGCGCCCAGCCAGGAAAGCTATTCATTTTGTTCTGAGTCTCTTGGGACATCAAGTCTAGGGGAAAAGGTCAAGGGGTACAGCCTTAATCATAGCCAGACCTGACAGTGGTCACCACTTGTACTGCGGCCACAGCATCACTAATGACTTGAAATGTGACAGGAGATGAGTTTCTCAGCCCCATTTCTGGAGATTCATACAGAGGTCCTCATTCAGCTGGGCACCTCACAAAGGATGGTATTATGAATTCTACTGGCACAGTAACAGAGGGCTTGAGTTGTATTAAGAGTAATTTGATAAAACCTTTGGTTGTGATAGACATAATCTTTGAAGATGAAATCTAGGCGCATTGGGGAAAGATGGCGAGAAACATTGTTAGGAGTTTTTGTTTGTGTTTTTAACTCGCCATATCTCCTACAATATATTCCTGCCTCAAACAGGAGTCATACTGTGCAAAGTGTCCATTCTTATGTGGAAAGCTGGTTGGGAACATTGGAAGAATGTAAGACCATCATAAGAGGGTCAGAATGGGAAAACTGAGGGGTTGGGATATTGGTGTGGGTATGTATCTCAATGGCTCATACTGGGCTACAAAAACCCGGGGAGCTGGACTAGGCCAGGAGAAAGAGTCCTGGTTAAGAGAAGACAGAATCCTGGAATCAGAGACGCAGTAAATACCAAGCCTCAGGACCAGATGAGGTAAGCAATACAATTTTAAAACGCCAGTTGATACTAAGACAACCTGGAATGGACCCAGAAATAGAGCGCAAGAGGCCTTGGGTGGTGAAAACGCCAGGGCTCTCGAAGGCTGCTTTCTGTGACGCTGCTGGGGGTGCTGACCGAAATGAAGGAATGAGACCTGGGTCCACGCTAAATCCTTCTGGGATTTATGCAGCATTAGAATCTCAAAAATGCTTGAGAGCCTCAGACCTTGGCACTGCTCCAGCTCGGACTTCTCGGTTGATGGATGGAAGCGAGGCCCAGGACTCCCATCCTGAGTTCTGGGCTTTCTCCGGGACAGCCTGCGCTCCATTTGACTAGTAAACTGCTCTGGTTCCACATAATCAACACCTGCTGTATGCCAGCTCCTGGTGGCAGCAGTGGTGATTTACAAGTGCATACAGCCCAGCGCAGTGACTCACGCCTGTCATCCCAGCACTTTGGGAGGCCGAGGTGGGAGGACTGCGTGAGCTGAGTTTGAGCTCAGCCACTGCGCTCCAGCCTGGTGGCAGCGAGACCTGATCCAAAACCAAACGAAGCAGCACAGCAACAACAACGTCGAACGACGAATACTATGGCCGCATCGATGAAACGCAGTGCTTCGAAACGAATTGTGGCACGCCAGATAAAATCACCAGTAGATTCTAATCGTGTGGGCAGATGCACACGCGACAGATGAGTGAAAGACGGGGCAGGAGCGGCGTATGAGGGCGCTCTCGAGCTCGGTTTGAACTGCGCGGGTCTGGTTACGCGTGGACTTTCCGCACGAGCACTCGCGCTGTCCCGGATTCGGGCCTCGCGGGCCGGAGCCCACGCGGCGTGCACGCGCGGCCAGGGCGCTGCGCCCTCATTCCGTCGCAAGAGCCGCGCGGACCCGGGCTGC
>NW_007247306.1:469380-470711 GCF_000164805.1 Carlito syrichta | reverse complement strand
CGAACCAGCTTTTTGTTTCATTGATTTTTTTGTATTATCTTTTTGTCTTCTATGTCCTGGATTTGGGCTTTTATTTTGGTGATCTGGATTCTTCTGCTGAAATTAGGGTTTTTGTGGTCTTGCTTTTCCAGCTTCTTTAGGTGGCTTGTTAGGTTGTCAATTTCTGTTCCTTCCATTTTCCTCATGTGTGTTTGTAGGGATATAAATTCCCCTCTTATTACAGCTTTTAAGGCATCCCAGAGATTTTGGTAAGATGTTTCTTTATTTTCATTTGTTTCCAGGTATCTTTTGATCTCTATTTTGATGTCATCATTGACCCAGGAGTTATTTAGCATCATGCTGTTTAGTGTCCATGTCTTTGTGGGTTTTGGGGGGACTTTGTTGGTGTCAATGTTTATTTTTATTCCACTGTGGTCCGAAAAGGTGCATGGTAGAATTTCAGTCCTTTTAAATTTGCTTATACTTGATTTGTGTCCAATTATGTGGTCGATCTTAGAATATGTTCCATGTGGTGATGAGTAGAATGTGTATTCTGTGGTCTTTGGATGGAGTGTTCTATAGGTATCAATTAAGTCCATTTGGTCCAGAGTCTCATTGAGGTTCCGGATCTCCTTGCTGATTTTTTGTCCTGAAGATCTGTCTAAGGTTGTGAGTGGTGTATTAAAGTCCCCAGTTATTATGGTGTTAGAGTCAATGTCTTTCTTTAGTTTTCCTAGAAGTTGCTTTATGAATGGTGGTGCGCCTATGTTGGGTGCATATATGTTTAGGATAGATATTTCTTGTTGATGGAGTGAACCTTTTATCATTATGTAGTGGCCCTCTGTATCTTTTTAAATTTTTGATAGCTTAAATGGTATTTTGTCTGAAATTAGGATCGCGACTCCTCCTTTCTTTTGTGTTCCATTCGCCTGAAAATTTGTTTCCCATCCTCTTACTTTGAGTCTGTGTATGTCCTTTCTAGTGAGATGGGTCTCTTGAAGGCAGTATATTGTTGCCTGGTGATATTTTATCCATTCTGTCATTCTATGTCTTTTCAGTGGTGCGTTTAGTCCATTCACATTCAGACTAATTATTGAAATGTGAGAGTTCATCCCTATCATGGAGTTCTTATTGAGTTATTGTTCTTCCACTTGGTTTTTTCTTTTTTCTTTTTCTTTTTTTTTTTTGTCTTTCTTTTGCTTTGGGGGTTGGTTCGTGTATATTTTATTCTTTTCCCAGTACTCTTGTGAAGAACATTGTTCTTTTTTCTTTTTCTTCTGTGTTTAGTACTTTCTTAAGTGTTTCATGTAGAGATGGTTTTGTGGCTGCATAAGTTCTTAGGGATTGGATAT
>NW_007247306.1:464148-468674 GCF_000164805.1 Carlito syrichta | reverse complement strand
TCTTCCTTATGAGGGTCTTCTGGATTTGTTCACTTTTCCCTCTGCTTTACAGTCTGTCTATTCAGCAGTTTGCAGTCTTGGTCCGTTCAGAGAATCTCACCAGTTCATCTATGCCGTCGCCATCTTGCCCCGTCTCCGCTGAGTTCTTATCAGGTGTGACTCCTCAAGTCTCTGGGGAAGAGACAGTCCTGTACTTTCTCACCAGAGATCTCCCCGATCATAGGAGAGTGGGAGGGGAGGCCTGCAGTCCCACCCATCTCCACTGCATCATTCCCTCCAGTCCTCAGTCGCCGCTTAGCCACACAGACGGGTCCCGGGGGTCTCCACTCAGCTCCAGGACGCGGACGCCCAGGGCCAGTGCCGCACTTCCGCCCACCAGAGCGCGTCTCTTTGTGGGTTTTGGGGGAACTTTATTGGTGTTGATATTTTCTTTTTCCTTAAGTTAGTTTGGTGTTGACTTCTGTCACTTGGAGTTGAAGAAGTCCTGACTAATATAGAGGAGAGTGGAAAACCAGAATACAGCAGTCCAGTTTATTGTGCTATACTTCAGAGTCCTCCAGGGTCTCCTTAGAGGGAATATTCTCCAAGAAGAGAGTTTATAATTTTATTTACTTCTTCTTTTTCCCTAGTTGGACCCAAATATCCAGGAATGACCTTTGGTCTCCGAGGATTTGGGATAAAAATATGAGCCAGATTTAGGAAGTGATCCAGGGTATGAGGACCCAGGCAGGAGTGGTAATTTGATTCAGTGCAGTAATGCAGCACATTATTTGTGTTTTTGGTGCTCAGCACAGTGCCTGACATGTCATAGATATTTAACAAATATTCATTGGCAGACTGAGGGAAATAACATGCTTCATGGCTATTGAGGAAAGCAAAAAAAAGCATATAAGATACAATTCCAGTCCTTGGGGGCTCCCAGTCTGACTAGGGAGATAATACCTTATGAAGTAATTATGTAATAACATAAAAAGTTTGGAACTTCAGAGGGAAAGGGTTATGTTCAAAGGAGAAAAATCCCTGGGGTTTTAGTGGGAATGCTAAGGGAGGATTTGGGGAGGGGGATTAACTTTAGTTGAACCTAGAAAGACAAGCTGCATTTTAGAGAGAAGAGTGGGGAAAAAGCATGTAGAACAAGTGTGGTGTCCTCCCAGGATGATGCGTGGACAAGTCAGGCAGAGGTGGGGTTTCTGGTTGGTGATGGCTGGGTGAGGGTAGAGAGGAAAAGTCTATGGGCTAGGAGGCAACTCTAGGAAGCCAGGATCCCACACTTGCACACTAAAAAAACCACCAAAAAAATAATCCTTATCTTGTCCATCTACCTAGACTACATGTTGGGCCAAGAAATGAGGCCCTTGACTCAGGCATGTAGTGATGGTATGTGTGTGTGCATGTGTGTGTGTGTGTGTGTGTGTGTGTGTGTGTGTGTGTGTACACGCATGCACGTGCTATGGATGTGTGTGGTATGGTTTAATACTACTGTGGTTTTAGGTTTGACTGTTCCTTTAAGAACTTCTAGTTGTAGGTGACAGAAATTAGATGTTGAAGCATTTTTAATATGGTATTATGTAGCCTGCAGGATACAATTTCCTCTACACTTAAGACTGATTAAAGCATTCTCCAGACTTGATTTTTTCCCCCTTAGCCCTACATATTTCTTGACTCTTATGCTTCCTTTCTGCAAGATCTGGCCAAGGGAGAAACAGAAAAGGGGGTAGGTAACATTTCTTGTGAATTTGCCAGCTGGGTTCCTTTTCTGGCATTCATAGGTTCTTGCTTGAGGGCCAGGGAGACTAATGGTGGCCTCTCCCCGGGTCTCTGCTCCTCTCCCCACCTCTCAGCCCTTTTCTGCCAGACTCCCTCAGGGATCGCTCTGGAGGTAGGAGGGTGAGTCTTTCTGGATATTGGTGAAGGGCATCTGTTCCTGCCATACCATGGCCTCCTTGTCCACTGCAGCCTGAATGTTCTTGGCTGCCTGGAGGCCGAACTTGATGGAGGTGTCCATCCAGCCATGGGGCAGGCAGGTGTGCTCGCAAGCAAAGCGAATGCGGCCCTCTGGCTGGAAGATTGGCCGCAAATAGTCTACAGATTGGTAGGTAGGGTGTGAACTCAGCAAAAGTGCCAATGGTGAGGGGATCCAGAGGCCACTACTTGACCGCCTATAATCCCAGCACTTTGAGAGGCCGAGGCGAGAGGATTACCTTTGCCCACAGGTTCTAGACCAGCCCGGGAAACTTGGCGAGACCTCATCTCTACAATAAATCAAAAAATTAACTGGGTGTGGTGGCGCACACCTGTAGTTCCAGCTACTTGGAAGGCTGAGGTGGAAGAATCACCTGAGCCCAGTAGGTCGAGGCTGCGGTGGCCATGAGGGTGCCACTGCACTCCAACCTGGGCAACAGAGTGAGAGACTCCAACTCAAAAAAAAAAAAAAATTTAAGGGGAAGATATTAACTATGACCAGGAGGTCTGATTCATTACTAAGAATTGGGTTATTTTATGGTTTCCCGTTCCTCCTGCTATTACTGATCAAACCATGGGCCACTGGACCACGGACAGAAGAAAGGAGACTGGGGTTGGAGAAAGGAGAAGCATTCTTAGGGTGTTCTAGAAGAAAGGTGACTCATTCATAAAAGTACTGGATAGGAAACAGGTGACCTGCATCCATCCACTAAGTTTTCAGACCCTCTTCCTTCCTGACTCTGGCTGGGACAAGGCAGGAAGCACCTTATTGATGGACTGGTGGAAGAGAGTCACAACACTCATGTCCTTCTCTGCAGGATTCACGGAATAGCCCAGAAGCTCTGGGTTGGCCTTTAACCTCCCAGGTATAATAGCATTGTCCTTTGATGAAGTACCAAGTGCTACCATTATACTGGATGAACTTGTTCAGCTTCAGGGCAAGCTTCTTGACATAGGTTTGGAACAGCCTAGAGTAGAGACAGGCAAAACATGGCCTTACAATAGAAATCATTTCCAGGAAAATCAGTTTCTTGTGCCCAGGGAGCACAACTTCCTCAACTTCCTCAACTTGCTGCGGGCTTAGCTCATTTCCTTTTGTTATGCCCTGAGGGTTATGCTGGTGGGATGTTCACTCACCACTGATTTAAGGCCCTTTAGGAAATCCCAGTTGATAGAATCCGAAGCAGAGATAGAAGCCTTTTATTTCAGAACATTTGAAACTTCATTTTCCATTTCAGAGAAAGTTTGAGGCCATATCTAAAGACCCTTTGCTTTGGTTAGTTCCATTGGCTTTTGTTCTGGGTGGTATTTGGAGGAACTTCTTGGGTTCAGTTTACATTTATGGTAAAAAAATAAAAAAAAAAAAAGAAGGTATATTTGTGGAGCCATGTAGGATACCAGGCTGGTGATCTTTTCTCTTTAGGAAGACTCAGAACTAGGACTCAGTTCCTTTCTAGAAATTAGATACAGCTCAGGGATTCAGCATGTGCTTTTGTGCCAATTGCCTCCTTGATACTGAGGAGAAGCTTTGTCACTTTCTCCTAGGAAAACTCGGGTGAGTCACTTAATACCTCTGAACCTAGTCCCTGATTTGTAAATAGCAATAATAAGCATGTCAAATTGTAGAGCTGTGAAGACCAATTAAATAATGCACATAGAACACTTAGAACAGGACCTGACACATAGTAAGTGTTTTTTAAAAAAAGGTAGCTCTTATTGTTAGTGATTATTATTATTTTATAGCTTAATGTAGTATAACTGACATATAAGAAATTGCCAATATTTAAAGCACACAATTTTTAAAAATAACCTTTTAAAAAATTTTTGCCGTGAAATAGTAACAAGTTTATTATTATTATTTTTAAGATATTCAAATTTAAATTATATTTCTGACAAAATTGGAACTGTATTGCATGGCTAAAATTTGTCCCAATAGGCAGTTCATTAAAAGCTGTGCAGGTTTAAATGCTGTTTATATTTTTAGTTAAAACTGGTTGAACTGTATAAGCAATACCAATGGAAAAGGGAGGAAAAAAAGACAAAAGCAAACTTAGAGAAAACTAAAAAAAAAATCAAAATTAGAGCTCTGAAACCAGAAAACAATTATGGCTATAAACAGAACAAACAAAACAAATTCAAACCGTGTAACATAAACATCCAGAGACCCTGTAGAGGGCCATCCAACATTACCAATCGAATTCACAGAGGGTCTGGCGCTTACCCTTTGAGAAACGTACTCCATAATGCTCTGTGAACCAGACAGGAGTTTCTTTCTTCTTATTTATTTATTTATTTATTTTATTGTATATTCATTCTTTTTAAAAATTTTTTATTTATCAATATTTTTTATTATGATAGTGTGGGGTAAAGTTAAGGGTTAGGTATACAAATACGTTTCGTTCAGGCACCCTGTTGATAAGAGGTGTTTCCCTGTCCCCAGAAAGATGTTTGCTACCATTAATCCCATCTCCCTCCCACCATAGTTTCCCACTACTGTCAGTCATTTTCTTATAGTATTACATTGGATGTTCAAGGTCCATTATATGAGTGAGAACATGTGATAC
>NW_007247306.1:461424-462874 GCF_000164805.1 Carlito syrichta | reverse complement strand
CATTGATCTATATGCCTGTTCCTATACCAATACCAAGCTGTTTTGATGATTGTAACTTTATAGTAAAGTTTGAATTCTGGTAATGTGATACCACCTGCTTTGTTTTTTTGCTGAGGATTGTTCTGGCTATTCTTGGACATTTCTGTTTCCATATGAATTCCTGTGTTGTTTTTTCTAGGTGTGAGAAGAATGTTTCTGGTAATTTGATGGATATTGCATTGAATTTGTAGATTGCCTTAGGTAAGATTGACATCTTCACAATGTTGAGTCTTCCACTCCATGAGCATGGGATATTTTTCCACTTGTTTGTGTCATCTTTGATTTCTTTGAGCAGTGTTTTGTAGTTTTCATTGTAAAGGTCTTTCATGTCTCTGGTTAGGAAGGTGCCAAGGTATTTCTTTTTTGTGTGTGTGGCTATTGTGAATGGAATTGTGCTTTTTATTTGGGTTTCTGTTTGTTTATTGTTGGTGTAAAGAAATGCGACTGTCTTTTGCACATTTATTTTGTATCCTGAGACTTTGTCAAAGGCCTTTATCAGTGTAAGGAGGTTTTTGACAGATTCTCTTGGGTTTTCAAGGTACACAATCATATCATCTGCAAAGAGAGATAACTTGACTTCCTCTTTTCCTATTTGGATACCCCTGATTGCCTTCTCTTCTCTGATTGCTTGAGCCAGGACTTCCAAGACTATGTTGAACAGGAGGGGTGAGAGTGGGCATCCTTGTCTTGTTCCAGTTTTCAGGGGAAATGGTTCCAATTTTTGTGTGTTTAGGAGTATGCTGGCTGTGGGTTTCTTGTAGATGGTTTTTACTATTTTGAGATATGTTCCCCATATGCCTAGATGTTCGAGGGTTTTTATCAAGAAGGGGTGCTGGATTTTATCAAAAGCTTTTTCTGCATCTAATGATATGATCATGTGGTTTTTGTTTTGACATCTGTTGATGTATTTAATTACATTTATGGTTTTACGAATCTTGAACCAGCCTTGCATCCCAGGAATGAAGCCTACTTGGTCATGATGGATGATTTTTGAGATGTATTGTTGAATCCGGTTTGCTAGGATCTTGTTGAGGATTTTAGCATCTATGTTCATCAAAGATATTGGCCTGTAGTTCTCTTTCTTTGTTGGATCTTTACCTGGTTTGGCTATCAATGTGATGTTGGCTTTCAAAAAATGATTTGTGGAGAGTTCCATCTTTTTCAATCGCCTGGAATACCTTCAGTAGGAGTGGTATCAGCTCCTCCTTAAATGTCTTATAGAATTCTGCTGGAAAGCCATCTGGACCAGGGCTTTTTTTGGTAGGTAGTTTTCTTATTATGTAGTCGATTTCCTTGACTGTTATTGGTCTATTTAGGGTCTCAATTTCTTCTTGTTCCAACCTAGGTAGTCTGTGTGAGGTCAGAAAGTCCTCCATTTCCTTAAGGTTTTCAAGTTTGTTTCCATACAAGT
>NW_007247306.1:455099-461227 GCF_000164805.1 Carlito syrichta | reverse complement strand
TGGATTCTTCTGCTGAAATTAGGGTTTTTGTGGTCTTGTTTTCCAGCTTCCTTAGGTGGCCTGTTAGGCTGTTAATTTCTGTTCCTTCCATTTTCTTCATGTGTGTTTGTAGGGATGTAAATTCCCCTCTTACTACAGCTTCTAAGGTGTCCCAGAGATTTTGGTAAGATGTTTCTTCATTTTCATTTGTTTCCAGGTAATTTTGATCTCTGTTTTGACTTCATCATATTTTTAATAGCTTGAAGGGTATTTTGTCTGAAATTAAGATCGCTACTGCTCCTTTCTTTTGTAGTCTGTTCGCCTGAAAGTTTGTTTCCCATCCTCTTACTTTGAGTCTGTGGGTGTCCTTTCTAGTGAGGTGAGTCTCTTGAAGGCAATAGATTGTTGCCTGATGATATTTTATCCATTTTGCCATTCTATGTCTTTTCAGTGGTGCATTTAGTCCATTCACATTTAGGCTAATAATTGAAATGCAAGAGTTGATCCTTGTCATAAGGTTCTTACAGAGTTGTTCCTGTTTGTTTGTTGTCTTTCTTTGGGTTTTGGAGTTGGTTCATGTGTGTTTTTAATCTTTTGCCTGTACTCTTGTGAAGAATGTTGTTGTTCTTTTTTCCTTTTCTTCTTAAGAAAAGTACTTTCTTAAGTGTTTCTTGTAGAGGTGTTCAGTACTTTCTTAAGTGTTTCTTGTAGAGGTGGTTTGGTGGCAGCATAGGTTCTTAGGGATGGATATCTGGAAAAGATTTCAATTCTCCCTCAGCAATGACGCTTAATTTGGCTGGGTAGGTTATTCTTGGTTGAAATTGTTTATCCTTTAAAACTTTGAAGATAGGGTTCCAGGCTCTCCTAGCCTGAAGGGTTTCTGTGGATAAATCTGCTGCTATTCTAATTGGTCTTCCCTGGTAGGTAGTCTGGCCTTTTTCTCTTGCTGCCTTTAGGATTTTTTCTTTTATAGCTACTTTGTTTAGGCGAATTATTATGTGTCTGGGAGTTGGTCTTCTCATTTGTTGTCTTGCAGGGGTTCTCTGAATTTCTTGTGCTTGAATTTTTGCATCACTGGTGAGATGAGGGAAGTTTTCTTGAATGATTTCATGAAATGTTTGTTCCAGTGTGACCTCTGACTCTCTCTCTGCCTCAGGAAGGCCAATTACTCTTAGATTGGGTCTCTTGAAGTAATCATTCATCTCCTGGAGGTTTTGTTCTGACTTTTTAAGCTTCTTTTCTATGTTTTTGACAGTTTGGGTTAGTTCTGTATTTTGGTCTTCAAGTTCTGAGATTCTTTCTTCTGCTTGGCTAATTCTGCTTTCCATGCTTATTAGTTTGTTATTTATTTCCTTCACAGTATTCTTTACCTCTGTTATTTCTGTCATCAGCTCCTTCCTATTTTGCTCTTGTCTCTCCTCAATTTTTTAAATTCTCTCTATTAATGCCTTGATATCTGGGTTTGTTGCTTGTGACCAGTCATTCTGGGGATTCTTCATTGTCTGTGTTCCAAAGTCTGTTTTCTCAGTGTCTGACCTCCCAGGGGTCTTTGTGAGCCCTGTGTTCCTCTTTTGGTTTTTCTTTATTTGTGCAGATTTTCCCTCTCTACTTTTCCCTTCCCTCCACTTCCCCGTCTTCTTTAATTCTATTATTCAGGGGTGGAGGGGTTTCTTTTACTTCTGTTTGTTCAATCTCCTCTTCTTCCTAATATATTTCCTCTTGCTTTGTTCAGTTCTGGAGTTGGACTGTGGGTTGAGGACAGTCCTTTTTGTAGTTTTGGAATTTAATTAAGGGGGGATCTGTGATTCAAAATCTCTCTGCAGATCCTGGTGTTCACCAACAGCTATATGGATAGTCTGAAACCCACTTCCCACTGCCTTGGAGTCTGTCCATGCAGTGGGGTTGTAGGTTTATGCCCTGAAAGCAAAATGGGGTTAACAGAGGGGAGAAAATGGAGCAGGCAGTGTGGGGGGGTGGAGAGAGAGAGAGGGGTGAGAGGGAAAACAGTTGAGTGTACCGACTGGTAAGTGAAAAGAAACACAAAGACTGAAGCAAATATAAAGATAAACAATAACCACAACTGAAAACTAACCAACAACCTTATAAAAATCTAAAACATACAATGATGCTAATGTACGCACTGATCAACCTCTTTATTGATGTGCTGTTCCTTTATACAAATATGGGATTTACAGAGAAATAAGAAAAAAGGAAAAGGTGGGGGGAAGAAAAGAAAAAAGAAAAAAAAAGAGGAAAAAAAAGGAGGGGGGAAGGATAGATTTAAGTCAGTAGACTAACAGAACCAGTCAAGCACACTCTGAGATTTTTCCTTTAAGTCCAATGTCCTTTAAGCTCTGATTTCTAACTGTCTTTGCAGGCTGGTAGAATGGATCACCGTTAGGGTCAGTTGCTCCTGGCCTGCTGTGAAGAACAGTTCAGATATGGGCCCCCTGCCCAGTCTATCACTGAGATCTGGCTTTTTCCATTTTTCAAGCAGGATGAGCCTCTGCTATTCCCGTTTTGATGTTATTACCTTGGCTCTCCAGCAGGTGGTGCTATCCTGCGCTACAGTCCAGACCGGAGGGAGTCTGGTACGGATCCGCAACTTGCTGCGGCCACTTCACTGGGGAGTTCCACAGGCCTTTCTCCCGGCTAGGGGCGTGGCGTGCAGGGGGGATCTCAGAAGATCCGGCTTGTGGGGCTTCATGGTCTGAAGTCATGGGTGGCTCCAGATATGAGCTGGGAATGACCACAGTGGCGGTATCCGTGACTGCAGGAGCAGTCCAGTCCCACCACGGTGACTGCAGGAGCAGCCGGGTTCGTCGCGATATCCGAGTAGCGACAGTGGGTGACAGTGGCAGCTGAGCTCCCTGTGAAGAGCAGGCTGCGGAAGATGGGGTCTGTAGCCCCTGGGAGAGAGCTAGGGTCTTTATGGGTGTTCTCTCTCGCAGACCCTGCTGGCTCGGCGCCATCTTGCCAGAAGTTTGAGAAGTTTCTTAACATACAGTCCAGGGGCTTTGTAGGCTTGGAGGCCTTACACCCCACGTTGTTAAAAACCAGTAAATCACAGAAGACACCTTGAAACTACTCACAGGGTACCTTGGAGTGCTTTGCAGCCACTGCAGACTGGGATGGAGTCCTGCTTCCCAGCGACCAAGCCATCAGGCACCACTCCTATGCCAGAGTTCCCAGCATCAAAGCACACAATTTAATGAGTTAATGGCAACTATTTCACTTGTTAGTTTGGGATCCACCACTTCCTGTGTGACTCTGGACTCTGAGATTTGGTCTTTTTTGTTAAGGAGGAGACCAGTGTTAGTCCTGGCTTGCAGAGTTGAATCATGTGACACAGTGAATCTGAAAGAGCTTTGTCCTGTTGGCAGCAGGGACCCTCTTACCTCTCCCTCATCCTTCCTACTTGTCCTTTGCTCCATCCCTTTGCAGGATTTACCTGTGGGATTTTGGGATACACATGGGCCCCAGTTCATAGTACTAGTCCTCCTCCTAGTTTCTGAATACGACCACTCAGCCCCCAACATACTTGCTGGCTTCCAAGATGGTCACCTGGAATGTGGAGGAACTGCTGTGGTTCCCAGAGATATGTTCTTCCTCCTCTCTGCCTCTGCTCCCACCCCCACCTGGCCACATGCTCTGGCCTGGAATTCCCAGCCTCAGGGTCCTGAATGCACAGGATAACCGAATGAGGACTATCTTCTGCAGCGGAGCCTTGAGAAATATAAGTGAAGCCGAAGAGCTCCAGGTGGGCAGGGGACAGAGCACCGCTTGGCCCTGCCTGCTAGCTTAGACCTTCACTTTTGTTTCCATGAGGACATAAATTGCAGTTACCAATATTTAAGGGCTGAGGGCTTAAGAGACCCGTGGGTTATGTGTAGTTGTCCAAGAGTTGGCTGTGACCCTACTCTTTTGTTTTTCCCACCCAAGGAAGCAAACTGGAGGCAAATGATGGAGGCCCCTTCACAGCCTCCTCTCCTGGTGGCCAGAGTCCTGCAGAATCTTGATCACTACCAGGCCTGATATGCCAGCTCCCACTACCACCACATACTTGGGCAGTGAGGTGGTGTGAAGTCCCTCCTGGCCTGTGATGAGGAAGGACTCATACTCAGGGTCCTGGAAGCACTTAGTTAGGTCCTCATAGTAGCCAAGGCAGCTGGGGATGGCCAGCGGGAGCCCCAAGATCAAAATTCCTGGGGGCAGAGAAAGCAGTAGGGGCTGCCTTTCTGCGGCCCAGGATCTGCGCTCTGCCTGCCCTGTCCACTCAGGATTGCTCGACTGAGTGAACAAATGCAGGGCAGTCAGGTCAGGGCAGTGTCTGGTGAATGTGAAGTCATGAGTATGTGTATTGGTGACTTTGTGTGGGGGTGATTGTGTTTTGTGGGGTATGAATGTGTATTTGTTGTATATGAATGTGTGATTGTGAACTGTGTGTGTTTGTATTTGACTGTAATGTACCTGATGGTGACAGTGTGTTTGAGCTCGTCTGCAAGTGTATAAGGGACTGTGATTCTGTGTGCATGTCAGTTTGTGTGTGAGACTATGATATATGTTTCTGTGATTGTGAGTTTGTGATTGCTGCCCTGGCCACTGTGCATGGTCTGTGACTGTATGTGAAAACTGTAATTGTGCGACAGCACGGGTACCTGAGTCAATGTGTATGTGCATATGCTTGGGAAAGTGAGATGTGGCCTGTATTTGGAAGAGTGAAGGGGGTGGGGTATGTGCTTTGCTTGGGCTCAAGTGAGACTATGAGTGTTTATGTCCATGTGTCTGATTCTGTGTGTGCATTTTGAGTGTGAGGCTGGATGGAAAAACCTGAAGGTATCTGTATTATTTGGGAATGTGTGCCTTTGTGAGAGGATGTGTGTGTGTGTGTGTGTGTGTGTGTGTGTGTGTGTGAAAGCAAGAGTGTGTAAAGAAGGAAAGCGTGATTCTCTTGGGGAGTGGGGAATGATCTCAGGAAAATATTGTTCTCTGGCCTCAAAATATTAGTTTTTTGGAGATGTTCAGGTATTTAATGTAAAATCAAGATTGAAAACCATTGGTCAGATAGCTAAAAACTACTACACAACAAGTCCTGAGTGACTTGATTTTTTTCTCCACAATTAAATGGTTTGATGTATAAATTCACTTGAGAGTCTGAAACGAGGAACTGTGTGGTTTTCTCAGATTCAAAGGGGTGCAGCCAGGAACTGTGACACATTGTATTCCCTTCCACTAGCTCTAGGTTTTTTGGAGGGGCAGATGAGATCCCTCTTGGTTCAGTCCTTTTACAGGTGGGACAACCAAAACTCCCAGAAAGAAAGGGATCTTCAGGGACCTGCTGAGGAAAGGCAGGAAACCAGCCGGCTCCCAGGGCCCTTCCCAATGATAAGAGCTTGCTGCAGGGGTGACTCCTCAAGAAAGAGAAGAGGTCCTCATAGTAGGACCTCTATGGGAAAGACTCCTCAAGCCTCCTTCCCTCTCTCCATCCCCCAGACCTAACTCAACTTCCCTAATCCATTCTCCACCCTGGAGAATTTTTCCATCTCCCTGAGCTATCACCATTGCTCAAGTCCCCATGTCCTTCCCCTTGAATGGACCCAACTCCTGGACTCATTCTTCAGACCCCTCTCTATTCTACTGACCCACTTTCAACAAGGGATTTTGGTAAGCTGGCTTGTGTCCACGTGGGGCAGGCAGTCCCGGCGGAACCTGTCCAACAGCCCCCGGCTCTTGAGCTGCTCCACATCGAGCGCGATGAGCTGCGGGGCGTCGGGAAGCAGCGAGGCCCGGCCCGCCCCGCCGCCGCCCGCCATGGCTGCGCCCCAGGCCCACAAGGGAGACCGAACACAGTCGTCTCCCCAGGACGGAGCGCCCGGGTCGCGTAGGGGTGGCAGAAAGGGAGACGGGCCCGAAGGAGGCGGGGGCGGAGGCGGCCGGGGCGGCTGCGAAGGCCGTCTTGCAGGCGGTGGAGGCGGTGCGCTCTTCTTTTTCAAGATCGTTTTGCCTATTGTAGGTCCCTTGAACTTCTATATGAATTTTAGGATTATCTTGTCAATTTCTTTTCTTTTCTTTTCTTTTTTTTTTTGAGTCGGAGTCTCACTCCGTCGCCCAGACTGGAGTGCAGTGGCCGCTCCCGGCCACCGCAGCCT
>NW_007247306.1:454376-455079 GCF_000164805.1 Carlito syrichta | reverse complement strand
TCGACCCCGCGGGCTCAGGCAATCCACTCACCTCAGCCGTCAATTTCTACAGACACGCCATCTGGGATTATGATGAAGCTGTAAGTCACTTTAGGAAGAGCTTAACACTTTATTGAGATCGTAACAATATTAAGCCTTCTGATCCATGAACCACCAAATCACCATTTGGTGGCCTGAGCACCCACCAGGAACTAGGTGTTGTCTGACTTACCAGTTCATAAATTTGGCATGCAGAGTAGCACTCCATCATCAAATGGAAGTGGTACGTATGAAATCGGGCTTTACGGGTGTGGTAGCACGCGCCTGTAGTTCTGGCTACTTGGAAGGCTGAGACGGAAGGTCGAGTCTGCGGTGGCTGTTTGCGTGCCACTGCACTCCAGCCTGGGCAACAGAGTGAGACTCCAACTCAGAAAAAAAAAAAAAGAAAGAAACGTCTATACTTCTTTCAAATATGCCTGGGCCAGTTTGTCAACTGTCCTCTCAGAGAGGGCTAGTAAAGGAAGAACAGGAAAGTCCTCTAACAGTGGCTAAATTGGAAATAATGTATATTTTACGAAGGGACCTCCCTTCCCATCCACCCTCTGAGGAATCCCTTGGAATTAGATACTCTCAGGTCATAGCCACATATAGGGCCACACAGAGGGTCCTATTATCATGCCTTCCCACATAACCCCCAGGTTTCCTAAAATCTGAGCTCTCCCAC